>NW_027250751.1:46276-110271 GCF_044704955.1 Pristiophorus japonicus
GGGGGAAAGGAGAGGGGGGGGGGAAAGGAGAGGGGGGGGGAAGGAGAGGGGGGGGAAAGGAGAGGGGGGGGAAAGGAGAGGGGGGGGAAAGGAGAGGGGGGGGAAAGGAGAGGGGGGGGAAAGGAGAGGGGGGGGAAAGGAGAGGGGGGGAAAGGAGAGGGGGGGAAAGGAGAGGGGGGGAAAGGAGAGGGGGGGAAAGGAGAGGGGGGGGAAAGGAGAGGGGGGGGAAAGGAGAGGGGGGGGAAAGGAGAGGGGGGGGGAAGGAGGAGAGGGGGGGGGAAGGAGGAGAGGGGGGGGGAAGGAGGAGAGGGGGGGGAAGGAGGAGAGGGGGGGGAAGGAGGAGAGGGGGGGAAGGAGGAGAGGGGGGGGAAGGAGGAGAGGGGGGGGAAGGAGGAGAGGGGGGGGAAGGAGGAGAGGGGGGGAAGGAGGAGAGGGGGGGGAAGGAGGAGAGGGGGGGGAAAGGAGGAGAGGGGGGGGAAAGGAGGAGGGGGGGAAAGGAGAGGGGGGGGAAAGGAGAGGGGGGGGAAAGGAGAGGGGGGGGAAAGGAGAGGGGGGGGGAAAGGAGAGGGGGGGAAAGGAGAGGGGGGGAAAGGAGAGGGGGGGGAAAGGAGAGGGGGAAAGGAGAGGGGGGGGAAAGGAGAGGGGGGGGAAAGGAGAGGGGGGGGGAAAGGAGAGGGGGGGGGAAAGGAGAGGGGGGGGAAAGGAGAGGGGGGGAAGGAGAGGGGGGGGAAGGAGAGGGGGGGGGGGGAAGGAGAGGGGGGGGGAGGAGGGGGGGGGGAAGGAGAGGGGGGGGGAAAGGAGAGGGGGGGGGAAAGGAGAGGGGGGGGAAAGGAGAGGGGGGGGGAAAGGAGGGGGGGGGAAAGGAGAGGGGGGGGAAAGGAGAGGGGGGGAAAGGAGAGGGGGGGAAAGGAGAGGGGGGGAAAGGAGAGGGGGGGGAAAGGAGAGGGGGGGGAAAGGAGAGGGGGGGGGAAGGAGGGGGGGGGGAAGGAGAGGGGGGGAAAGGAGAGGGGGGGGAAAGGAGAGGGGGGGGGGAAAGGAGAGGGGGGGGAAAGGAGAGGGGGGGGAAGGAGAGGGGGGGGAAGGAGAGGGGGGGGAAGGAGAGGGGGGGGGAGGAGAGGGGGGGAAGGAGAGGGGGGGGGAGGAGGGGGGGGGGGGGAGGAGGGGGGGGGGGGGGGAGGAGAGGGGGGGGAAAGGAGAGGGGGGGGGAAAGGAGAGGGGGGGAAAGAGAGGGGGGGGGAAAGGAGTGGGGGGGGGAAAGGAGTGGGGGGGGAAAGGAGAGGGGGGGGGAAAGGAGAGGGGGGGGGAAAGGAGAGGGGGGGAAAGGAGAGGGGGGGGAAAGGAGAGGGGGGGGGAAAGGAGAGGGGGGGGAAGGAGAGGGGGGGGAAGGAGAGGGGGGGGGAAGGAGAGGGGGGGGAAGGAGAGGGGGGGGAAAGGAGAGGGGGGGGGAAAGGAGAGGGGGGGGGAAAGGAGAGGGGGGGGGAAAGGAGAGGGGGGGGAAAGGAGAGGGGGGGGAAAGGAGAGGGGGGGGAAAGGAGAGGGGGGGGGAAGGAGAGGGGGGGGGAAGGAGAGGGGGGGGGAAGGAGAGGGGGGGGGAAGGAGAGGGGGGGGAAGGAGGGAGAGGGGGGGGAAGGAGAGGGGGGGGGAAGGAGAGGGGGGGGGAAGGAGAGGGGGGGGGAAAGGAGAGGGGGGGGAAAGGAGAGGGGGGGGAAAGGAGAGGGGGGGGGAAAGGAGGGGGGGGGAAGGAGGGGGGGGGAAGGAGAGGGGGGGGAAGGAGAGGGGGGGGGGAAGGAGAGGGGGGGGGGAAGGAGAGGGGGGGGGGAAGGAGAGGGGGGGGGGAAGGAGAGGGGGGGGAAGGAGAGGGGGGGGGGGAAGGAGAGGGGGGGGGGGGAAGGAGAGGGGGGGGGGAAAGGAGAGGGGGGGGGGAAAGGAGAGGGGGGGGGAAAGGAGAGGGGGGGGGGGAAAGAAGAAGGGTTGGTTTCGGGGATGGGTCCAATCCGGGAGCGGGGGGCGGGAGCGGGAGTCGAGTTGGGTCAGGAGGAAGCAGGAGCTGGGCGTGGGAGGCGGCCTTATGCACGCAGCCCCAGTGAGGCCTTTCGGCCAGGGCTCGGAGCTGCGTGCTTCGGGGCCCCTCCCACACAGTTTTGGGCGCCTGGAGCTACTGCACATGCGCGCAGGTCTCGGCACTGTTTTCAGCGCAGGGACCTGGCTCCGCCCCCTAAAGCTTGTGCTGCACCGCGCCTGTCTCAAGAGGACCAGCAGGGAGCCGGAAAATCTAAGTTTTTTTTTTAAGGTGTACTTTGTGGCACTAAAAACGGGCGTCCAGGTCAGGGCTGCGCCGTTTTAGGCACGGCCCAAAACTTGGGCCCAATGGATTATATCGCTTCAATAAAGCTTCTGAATCTTTCTATAAATGGAAGCATTAACATTATGAATACTGAATAGCTGTCAGGCAATTAACAATGCAACACAAATGTAGTTTACCAATATTGACTGTTGAGTTTATAGGTAAAAGCAGTTTAACAGAAACTATTCAATTCACTAAATATTACATCTGGTTATTAATAGTTAATGTTAAAGTAATAGACCACCACTGGCAAGATTTTCAACTCCGTGATATGTTATGGTGCACTGAGGAAGCAGCCCCACAAGAATGACTTGCACTTCAAAGATTATGCTCAATCTAAGTGGATTTATCTAAGTTGCTTTGTTTGTCTCTGGACCTTTTAAGAATGTGTGTGACAAGAAGCTCAAAACCATCCAGGACAAAGCAGCCCGCTTGATTGGCACCCTATTCACCACCTTAAATATTTACTCCCTCCAGCACACACCGTGGCTGCAGTGTGTACCATCTACAAGATGCACTGCAGCAACGCGCCAAGACTTCTTCAACAGCATCTTCCAAACCCGCGACCTCTACCACCTGGAAGGACAAGGGCAGCAGGCACATGGGAACACCATCACCTGCAAGTTCCCCTCCAAGTTACACACCACCCTCACTTGGAAGTATATCGCCGTTCCTTCATCGCTGGGTCAAAATCCTGGAACTTCCTCCAGAATAGCACTGTGGGAGCACCTTCACCACATGGACTGCAGCGGCGGTTCATGGTGGCGGCTCACCACCACCTTCCCGTCTGCCCTTTCGGGTGGATGTGGAGGATCCCGTGGCGCTGTTTCGGGGGCTTGGGGGGGGCGGGTGGGGTTCTCCCTGGCGTCCTGGGGCCAGTGTTTGTCCCTCGATCAGCATGGCAGGGGCGGATGGTCTGGGTCGTTGTCGCGTTGCTATTTGTGGGGGCTTGTTGTGCGCGGATTGGCTGCCGCGTTTCCCACGTTGCGGCAGGAGTGCTTCATTGACTGTAAAAGAGCTTTTCGACGTCCAGTGGTCGTGAAAGGCACTATATAAAGGCAAGTCTTTCTTGATAAAGTTTCACACGATTACATCTGAACTTTTATATTCTAGACATGTTTGCTGGGGAGCAGCTGTTTCCACTGGCTGGAGTGCCGGTAACGGATTTGAAATAATTGGCCAAAAAAGCAGGGAGGGGGAGTTGATGAACAAGAAAAATCTAGGCAGTGCGTTATTGCGATCTGGAACACACTGCCTGAAAGGAAAGCAGATAGTCACTTGCAAAATAAATATTTGAAGGGGAAAAATTTAGCAGGGCTTTGGGGAAAGAGCAGGGCGGGTGTGGAACCAATCAGATCGCTCTTTCAAAGAGTTGGCACGGGCACAATGGGCCGAATGGCTTCCATCCGTGCTGAAAAATATCGAAATTTTTAACCCTTTATGTTTGATCCGGACCATTGGAGTGTGGAGTGTGCTGGGGGGGGAGAGGGGGGGGTCGCGGCGGTTTGACTGGTGCGCGTTACTGGCACACACACCTCCCTGAGTCACTCACTTCTTCACTCAGAATAGTGAACCTGTGGAGTTCTCTACCACAGAAAGTTGTTGAGGCCAGTTCGTTAGATATATGCAAAAGAGAGTTAGATGTGGCCCTTACAGCTAAAGGGATCAAAGGGTGTGGAGAGAAAGCAGGAATGGGGTACTGAAGTTGCATGATCAGCCATGATCATATTGAATGGTGGTGCAGGCTCAAAGGGCCGAATGGCCTACTCCTGCACCTATTTTTTATGTTTTTATCTTTCTCAAGGACAATTAGGGATGGGCAATAAATGCTGACCTGGGCAGCGACGCCCTCATCCCATGAACGAATAAAAAAATAAACTAAAAGCATCTATCTTATAACAAACAAAAATAAAAACGTACCAATTTAATTTGATGTTACTTCCTATACAATACTAAGATTTTGTATACAAATTTTCCAGATCCTCAGCAAAATTATGAATTGCTAAGTGGCTCATTTAGATATGAAATACGTTATATCATGCTTGATTTTAATCCACTTCCTGTTAATTTGTATGATCACAAATCCCCGATAAGCATGGTGCACTCTATTATTTGCTGTTTTGACAGTGGATGTAGTATACATTTATTAACACTAAAATAACAGTCAAAACAAGTAGTCTCAAGTGAACAATGAAACTGTGTTGTCAGTTTTTAGGTAAAGATAAGATGCAGAGCAAATCTCCTTCTGCACTGCCTCAGCCCTTACGACGTCAGAGCAACATATTTCCATTTCCTACACTAATTATCCTGGGGCATGAGTTAAGCTATCAATTCACTATCTCTTGCAGCAAAATTTGGGACAGTTTAGTCTGTGGCCATTACACAGAGTTGAGACTGCCCAAACCTATTTCACGTCGGACTCTTACAACCAACAGACATCCCAACTAAATGGGCTTAAATCTGAGAAGCAGAAGACTAGTGTCAAACCACCTTGCACGATTGAGCCCGCTTTAATAAACTTTCCGATAGAAATAGCCTTTAGTAAACAGGCTTTTGGTTTATGGTTCCCAGAGGGAATCATTGCTAAAGGCAATTTGATTTAAAGGCAATATCTGGCCAAGCTTTTAGCATCCATGGAGTTGGCTCACATAAAAAAGAACTTAGCTTTTAGTAAATCAACATAATCTAAACAAAATTCAATGGACACAGGACTCCTCATTTAAACAGCCAGTGCTCAAATGTCTGATTTGAATTTTTTAAATTAATTCTAAGGATGTGAGCAAGATTGCCATTTATTGACCATCCCTAATTGTCCAGACAAGGTGATGGTGTGCTGTCAACTTGAAAGCAGTTTTGAAATAAGTGAATGGCTTACTAGGCTACTTCAGAGGGCAGTTGAAAGTAAACCATGTTAGGGTGGGACTGGAATCACACAACAGTCAGATCTGGTAAGGATGACAGGTTTCCATCCCTAAAGGACAGTTGGATTTTTAACGACATGGTCACTTTTAGTAACACTAGTTTTTTGTTTGTGTAAATTTGCAAATTTAAAAAAAAAAACTGAATTCAAGCTCTCAGACTGCCACAGTAGGATTTTAATTCATGTTCTCAGGCCATGAATCCAGGCCCATGGATTGTTAATCCAGTAACTATGGGCCCAAATTTCCCTAACCTTTTTCTGGCACCCTCACTCGAGCTGCGCCACCTTTGCCCGCCTCCAAGCGCGCCAAAAATAGACCTCCGTACTTTGGCCGCTCCCCAGCTTCTCCTCCGTCATGGCGCAACGTGGCCCAATGGATTGGGAGCGTAGCCAGATCTCGGCACTGAACACAGTACCGGGACCTCTGCACATGCGCGCTAGAGTCTGCACACATGTGCAGTAGCTCCTGGCAGGCCGTTTCTGCAAACACGCGCTGCAGATTGTGTGGGAGGGGCCGAGGCAGGCCGTCCCAAGCCCTGGTTGAGTGGGCTCCCTCATCGGCGGCCCACTGCGTTCCCTAAGGTAGCACTTCTATTTTTTTTATTTGTTATTTACTGATTGATTTTGGTGCTTTAGGGGCAGGGTTCCTTCTATTTTATTTGTTAATTAATTGCTTATTACTTTGTGCTTTGTTTGGTGCTTGGTGATGCTTTAAAAGTAGTTACTTGCACTGATTCCTTAACTGTAAGTAAGGTCTTTCTGTGCAGCAAAAAGTGGACACATACACTGCCCTAAGTTAGTTTAGTACAACTTTTTTCTGGCCAAATTGGCATAAATGGTGTAAGTGGCTGGGAACGCCCCCTTTTGAAAAAAAAAACTGACCTAACAAAAAACCTAACTCACTGAGACTGGCGCAAATTAAATGACCATATTTGCAACTAAAAGGACACCAGAAAAATCAAGTTACACCAAAAAAAACGGTGCAACTCATGGGGAAATTTGGGCCCATAACAACTAAATTACTGCTCGACTGTCATTCAAATTCTTAGCTTGCTACTTCAGGCCAGTGCAGCACTCAATCGCAACAAGGGAGAGAGGGAAAATGGGAGGAAAAGATCATTTAAGTTCTCACATAAACTCACGGCAAAGACCTCATTCTCCCACCATCAGCAGTGCATGAGCAAAAATATCCCACGCACCAAGATCCGACAGCAGCAAAGACACACTTTCCCGTGGGGTTCGGGAACTGCTGCCAGATTCACCAGTTAAAAGCCCTGCATGGTGCCTGATGGAGGATGTTATTAAGCGGAATAGTAAATGGAGGAAGAGAGATGGAAAGAAGCCAACATAGCACCGTGCTCCCAAAACTGGTCAAGTAAAATAATACCAACAGTTCCTGTCAAACAATCACAAAATGGTTACAACCGAGAAGTCTGCAGCCCAATATACTCATTTTACTCTGCCTTCCTGCCTGCTCACCAGGGACAAAAACTAGAGCTTCTGGCAACTTAAAACTCTTGATCCAAATTCTCTGGTGTTTATAAGGAAGTATATGGACTTAGCTGAAGTAATCATTTACAGCAGTGATTCAGTTAATGAAATATACTTAAAATAATGCAAGATTAGTATGTTGCACAGGCCTGACACTAAAACTAGCACAGAAGTCCTGATACAGAATTTTAAGTTGTAAAAAGATTTGTAATACTACATTTTGAAAGTCAAAAATAAATCCACTTTAATATTTCAAAAGCAACATAAAAGTCAAAAATTGCCTTTTCTTCAAGAATTGGTCCAAAGGTCTCCATAGAAAATACTCATGGTTTAATGGGGAAAGGGCATCATGACAGCTCACTCACGACTGCTCCTTAATGTTCAGAACTGCAGAAATCTTACAAGAAACCACACGCAAGGATTCTCGATTCCTCAGCACACGAAAAGACAAAATGTTGACATAAAAGGTCTATGACATGTACGGTTAGAATTTCCCCAAACTCTGCCAGCGCCCGATAGCCGCCCAAAAAGCTGCTAAGGCTGGGAAGGTTATCGCCGGCGAAAACGTCCCGAAATTTTTTTTTAAATCCACCCAGCGAAAAATATGGGCCATGCACCCCCAATCTGGGTGAAAAAGTGCAATTTCAGCTAGATTGGGCAGTGCCGAAAGAAAATGGGCGATAAATTTAAAAATTTATAAAAATTGACCCCTAGGATGTGGGTTGGGCTAAACATGAGAAAAAGAATAAAATTCATTTGTAAAAATACCCAACTAAAAAAAAACATTCCCAACACACTTCTAAATTAAATCACCCCAACAGGTTTTGAAAATAAATAGAAAAAAAAAACACTTACCTTTTTCTTGCAGACCTACTTACCGATCGCCCAGCTCCACTGATCCTTGTGGGCAGTTTAAAAAAAAATGTTCATACTTACCTACGGGTCTCCGCTCATCCAAAAATCGCGCCAGGGCGATCTGTGGATGGTGCACGCCGGCGGTCCGCTCCCCAGCGGGACTTCGAAACCGGCGGCGCAACTCAGCTGGGGAATTTTTTGCCGACCCGGTTCTCGCCCAAAACAGCCAATACCGCCGAGAAACCGGTCGGTGAAAGAGTGCAAATTCTAGCCTGAGTCTTGTTAAAAGTCTTCCAAGATTTCGATACAGATTTGCTATATTTCAAAAAGGGAGAAGCGAGTGGTATTTAAGTTTTCACATTTTTAGAAAGTCTTTGGCAGAACTAAAGGATATGATTCCAATTAGTAACACAGATGATAAGTTCTATGGAACATTATAGTTCCTGTGCTCAGGACCATGGAAATATTTATATATGCACTAGTCAGGATTCAATGTTAAAATGATCTGCAGTTCATCACTTGATTGCTTATATTTGGGGGTTACAAACTTTGCCTTCTTGGAAATTAGCTCAGGTAATTAAATAAATTATTGCAAGTAATTAAATAAACAGGGTTCAATCCATGATGTAGCAAATTGAAAGTTCTGGCCCGATTCATTCTCATCAGGATAGTTTTTGGCATATACAATTCAATGAGGATCTTGCAGTCTGTGTCACACACTTCTTCACTCTGCTCTTCACTCACTGCCTTGCATATTTCCAAAGCCACTGACAGGATCTGGCACCTTGCACTTTCAAATAATTTACGAACACATGGCTTTCTACCAACACCAAGTTCCTGACTATCTAATTTCCTGTTAAATTGTTCTGTGTTGTAGTTGATAGCTCACAATCAGACCCGAGCTCAGAAGTTACAACCTCTTGCATCCTATCAATTATCTTTTCCACTGATCACCAAAGCTAATGTTGCCACTCTACATTATTCAGTTTCCTGCAGATCGCATACCCAATGATCATAAACTCCACTCCTTGCAATGCAATGATAGAAAGAAAGAGAAATTGCATTTATATTGCGTCTTTCATGACCTCAGGATGTCCCAAAGCACTTTACAGCCAACAAAGTACTTTTTGAAGTGTAATCACTGTCGTAATGTAGGAAACACGGCAGGCAATTTACGCACAGCAAGTTCCCACAAACAGCAATGTGATAATGACATTTTTGTGGGTGTGATGTTCATTAAGGGATAAATATTAGCCAGAACACCAGGGATAACTCCCCTGCTCTTTTTTGAAGAAGGGTCATGGGATCTTTTACGTCCACTTGAGAGCGCAGACGGGGCCTAGGTTTAACGTCTCATCTGAAAGAGGGCATCTCCAACAGTGCACCACTCTCTCAGTACGGCACTGGAATGTCAGTCTAGATTGTTTGTACTCGAGTCTCTGAAGTGGGACGAGAACCCAAACTTCTGACTCGGAGCGGGGGCGGGGGGGGTGGGGGCAGGGGAAAGAGAAGAGTGCTACCTACTAAGCCATGGCTGACGCACACAATTTGATCTCTCAGTCTAAGTTTTCCAATTGTAATGTTAATGGAAATTCACTCATTTCAACAGGTTGCCGTTGGTGTTATGATTGGAAAACTTCATGTTATTAAAAGTCTAGCCACAGCTCCGACATCTTACATCTGATGGCTCCCTGCTTAGTCCTTTTACATCATTTTTGTCATGTATTCAACTATCATTGTAACCCATATATAAGCTGACCTAAGTTGTACACCTTGAGAACATTTACCACAAGGGGCGAACTTGTGGGAGACACACCTAACCTGGACTTTCAGGTATAAAAGGGGAAGCTCCACCCACCTTCATCACTTGAGGTCTTGGTAATAAAGGTAACTGGTCAGAGTAACCTTCTCTCAAGTATGGGCCTTGTGTGCATTTATACTGTCTAGTAAGGACATATCATTGGCGACGAGAAACTGGGATTTAATCCACGCGAGCATGGCCACGAGCAGCACAGAAGAGAGGTACTGTGTTGGTGATGATTGGGACGACTTTATTGAGAGACTACAGCAAAATTGTGTCACTAAGGAATGGTTGGGACAGGATTCGGCCGACAAACGCAGGGCTCATCTGACAGTTTGTGGATCCAGAACGTAATCCCTGATGAAGGACCTTCTAGCACCAGAGAAGCCGGCGGACAAGACGTTCGAAGAGCTCAGTAAGTTGATCGGGGAACACCTTAAACCGCCGAGTAGCATGCACATGGCAAGACACCGGTTTTACACGCACCGGCGGCAAGGTGGTCAAAGCGTTCCAGACTCCGTGGCACATCTCCGGCGACTGGCGAGCCGATGTAAGTTCCCAGATGCATGCAGAGCGGAGATGCGGAGAGACTTTTTTTTATTGAGGGCATTGGACACGCTGGGGTTTTCAGGAAACTGATTGAGGCCAAAGACTTGACCTTGGAAGCGGCGGCTCTGATCGCCCAGACATTTATCTCAGGGGAGGAAGAGACAAAAATCTTGGCTCAAATGCGGCAAACGACCAGGGAGTCAACATTGTTAATGTGGCACGCAGTTCTCTAGGCAGACAAGGGCAATTGGACATGCCCCAGCATGGAGTCGAACCCAAAGGGGGAATTCAACAGAGACAATGGCTAGCTGAACGGCGATTCATGCCATCGCAACGGACAATGCGGCCAGTAATGGAGCCATCAACACCTGTTAATGGTGCGCTTAAGAACAGTTACAGAGACGGTCAGAGATGATAAAAGGTCCATTACCAGTCTGTTTCCAACAACGGGACCTCCAGCTCATGCTGGAGGTATGGAGGCAAACACCCAGCCAGAGCTTGCAGGTATCAGCAATATACCTGCAGAAACTGCAATGTCAGCGGTCACTTGGCAGGTCTCTGCAGGAAGCCTGCAGCCAGGTTGATGTATGAGGAGGACGGGCCCGATGTAAGCCCTACGAGGCCAAATGAATACTGGGGGAAATCGCTGGAAGCTGAAGTTCAGTGAGTTCATGTGGAGCACATGTACAGTTCATATACCAGGACGCCACCGATAATGATGAAAGTGCTCCTCAATGGCATCCCAGTATTCATGGAGCTAGACACAGGGGCACAGCCAGTCCCTGATGAGTATCAAACAGTTTGAAAGGTTGTGGGTGTCCAAGGCCAGGAGGCCAAAATTATTGCCGATTGATGCACAGCTACGGACATATACAAAGGAGATCATTCCGGTGCTAGGCAGGACCCACAAAGATTCAGAGAACAGGTTACCACTCTGGATTGTCCCGGGGAACGGTTCCGCACTACTGGGGAGGAGTTGGCTTGCTGTCATTAACTGGAAATGTGGCGATGTCAATGCAATTTCTTCTGTGGAGAGAGTATCATGCTCACAGGTCCTGGACAAATTTGACATTATTTCAAACCGGCATCGGCACTTTTATGGGGGCCAAGGTAGTGATTCACATAAACCCGGACACCAGGCCAGTACACCACAAGGCCAGAGCGGTGCCGTACGTGATGCGGGAAAAGATAGAATGCGAATTGGACCGCCTGCTGAGGTGAAGGCATCAATTCGCCAGTCGAATTCAGTGACTGGGCGAGCCCGATCGTGCCGGTGCTCAAGGCGGATGGGTCGGTCAGGATATGTGGCGATTACAAGGCCACTATCAATCGGGTGTCACTCCAAGACCAGTACCCGCTACCGAGAGCGGAGGACTTCTTTGCGACGCTATCCGGTGGCAAACCTTTTTCAAAATTGGACCTGACCTCAGCTTACATGACTCAGGAGCTGGCGAGTGAGTCGAAGAAGCTGACCACCATCACGACACACAAGGGTTTGTTTGAGTAGAACAGATGTCCGTTCAGGATTCGTTCGGCCGCCGCGATCTTTCAGCAAAATATGGAAAGCCTCCTCAAGTCGATTCCAAGGATGGTGGTTTTTCAAGACGACATCCTCATCACGGGTCGCGATACTGAAGAACATCTCCACAACCTGGAGGAGGTGCTACGCAGACTGGACCGGATAGAGCTGCGACTGAAAAAGGCGAAGTGCGTCTTCTTAGCTCCAGTGGTAGAATTCCTGGGGAGGAGGGTAGTAGCAGACGGGATCAGACCCACTGCGTCCAAAACGGAATCGATCCAGAGAGCACTCAGACCCCGTAACACGATGGAGCTGCGTTCGTTCCTGGGGCTCCTGAATTATTTTGGTAACTTTCTTCCCAAATTGAGCATGCTGTTAGAGCCATTACATGTGCTCCTATGCAAAGGTCGCGATTGGGTCTGGGGGTTCAGCCAGGAAAGGGCTTTAGATAGAGCACGCAATTTGTTATGCTCCAACAAACTGTTAACGTTATATGACCTGTGTAAGAAACTTGTTTTAATGTGCGATGCGTCATCCTCTGGGGTCGGGTGTGTGTTGGAGGATGTGAATGCCAATGGTCAGTTACAGCCGGTAGCTTATGCCTCCAGAGGTCTGTCCCAGGCAGAAAGGGGCTTCGGGATGATAGAAAAGGAAGCACTAGCATGTGTATATGCAGTAAAAAAAAAATGCATCAGTACCTGTTTGGCAGGAAATTTGAGCTGGAGACAGATCACAAACCCCAACGTCCCTTTTGGCCGACAACAATGCCATAAATGCGAATGCATCGGCCCGCATACAGAGGCGGGCACTCACGTTAGCCGCCTATGACTACACAACTCGGCACAGACCGGGCACTGAAAACTGCGCTGATGTACTCAGCAGGCTCCCACTAGCCACCACTGAGGGGGCAACTGAGCATGATGCTGAGATGGTCATGGCTACTGAAGCTTTTGAAAGTGAAGGCTCACCTGTGACAGCCCGTCAGATTAAAGTCTGGACAAATAAACACCCGCTACTGTCTTTAGTTCAGAAATGTGTCCTGAATGGGGACTGGGCAGCCACGTACGGGGCATGCCCTGAGGAATTTAAACCGTTTCATCGGCGCAAGGATGAACTCTCGATTCAGGCCGATTGCCTTCTGTGGGAAAACCGAGTAGTCATGCCCCAGAGGGGCAGAGAGGTGTTTATCAGAGAACTTCACAATGAGCACCCGGACATTGTCATGATGAAGGCAATTGCCAGGTCACACGTTTGGTGGCCAGGGATAGATGCAGACCTCGAACTTTGTGTTCGCAGGTACAACACGTGTGCTCAGCTGGGCAACGCACCCAGGGAAGCCCCCCCCTTAGCCCATGGTCCTAGCCTGCCAAGCCATGGTCACGCATTCATGTGGACAACGCAGGTCCTTTCATGGGAAAAATGTTTTTGGTTGTAGTAGGCGCCTACTTCAAATGGATTGTGTGTGCCATTTTAAATTCAAGCACATCCTCTGCCACAGTAGAAAGTCTACGGGCAATGTTCGCCGCCCATGGTCTACCGGATGTCTTGGTCAGCGACAATGGCCCATGCTTCACAAGCACTGAATTCCAGGACTTCATGGCAGGCAATGGAATCAACCATGTCAGAATGGGACCGTTCAAGATGGCCTCAAACGGCCAGGCGGAACGAGCAGTGCAGATAATCAAATGGGGATGCTCAGAATCCAAGGGGGTTCCCTACAAAGCCGCTTAACATGCCTCCTGTTGGCCAATAGATCCCGACCACACTCGCTCACTGGGGTTCCACCCGCAGAGCTGCTAATGAAAAGGACACTCAAAACCAGGTTATCCCTTATACACCTTACTATGAAAGAAATTGTTGAGAGCAGGCGTTAGTCACAATGTGACTACCATGACAGGAATGCGAGGGCGCGATGTATTGATGTCAATGACCCTGTTTTTGTCCTTAATTACACTGCAGGGCCCAAATGGCTTGCAGGCACTGTGATTGCCAAAGATGGGAATAGGGTTTTGGTGGTTAAACTTACCAATGGACAAATCTGCTGCAAACACATGGATCAAACTCAAAGGAGGTTCAGCAACCCCAAAGAAGCAGCAGAGGAAGAACACGACGTAGAGTTTACTCCACCACAGGTGACCGAACACCGGAACCAAGTGGAGGAGAGCCCAGTCACTGTGGGCAGTCCGGACAGGCCTGAGGCACCGCAAACAGCAGACACTCAGGCCAGTGTCCAACAACCGGAGCCCCAACTCAGGTGCTCTACAAGGGGGCGTAAACCACCACAGAGACGTAACCTGTGATCCCAATAAAAATTTGGGGGGGGGGGGGGGGGGGGGGGGGAGGGGATGTCATGTATTCATGTCATGTATTCAACTATCATTGTAACCCATGTATAAGCTGACCGAAGTTGTACACCTTGAGAACATTGACCACAAGGGGGTGAACTTGTGGGAGACACTCCTAACCTGGACTTTCAGGTATAAAAGGGGAAGCACCACCCACCTTCATCACTTGGGGTCTTGGTAATAAAGGTAATTGGTCACAGAGTGACCTTCTCTCAAGTATGGGCCTCGTGTGCATTTATGCTGTCTAGTAAGGTCATATCAATTTTGGCTTCACGATCTCTTTTGATCACAAGTGGAATTACCACTGTCCATTTCTAACTCCACCATGAAGATCACTTTCCTTCTTTGCACAAAATGGTTTTGACCCCAACAACTCTCTATAAAACCCATGCCCAAAGTCTTCAACACTGTTCCATATCTGAGGACCTGTACCAACACTTCCATCACACTTCTGGACAAGATATAAACAAAAAATTGCCATCCAATAGGTGATCGTGCTCTTTCCATCATAACTGTTGTCTTTCTCTAATTTATCGATGCTGCTGTCAATCTTCCTCTCAACTTTCCTTTTCTGTTCTTTAAGCTCTAAATACATTGCCCTACATACTCTTCCACCTTAAAATCAAGACTCACTGCAGTCTTCGATACTAACTCACTCTTTTCCAGGACCTTCAAGCTGGAACTGGGCACAAGGACACCAATAGGAATGTGTTAAAAGCTTTGGAATGTATTTATTTTATTAATACGGCTTAAAAATGGGTCGATCACAAAAAATAAGCATTTTTAATCATTGTGTCAATCCACTACCTGTGTATAACCCGATTTAAAAAAAATACAGAATAATTTCCTAGATATACTATATTGGGTTACAGTAATCAGATTCTTCGTAAATAAAAAACATTACATTCAAAAGCTTTTAAAACATTACTTTTGTCCTTGCGCCCAAAAGAACCAGCCTCCTCAAAGGCCTGTAAACTAGCACAATGAGCAAAAACTCCCAATGGTTGCTAATTCATCCTGGGGGCGTGACCAGTTTTGATGGCAGACCTGCTTCCAGCAATTTTCTTTAATCTGATGCAAAAGATCGTAGATACTTGAGTTGCGCTGAACATAACTTGCGCTTAAAATTCCGCAATCTTTTGCACCGGTTACGCCGATTTCCAGGCCATCATGTTCATCAAACTAAATACAAAATTAATGTATACCAATATATTTGGATCGAAGAAACTTCTAGGTATAAATTAGTTATCAATAACTTTACCACTAATCAAGCCTCTGATTTTGATAATGGTCGTTAGGGATGGGGATGTGAACCTGTTCTCTTGCAGATAAACACTTGCATTTATATAGCGTCTTTCACGATCACTGGATGTTCCAAAGCACTTTACAGCCAATGAAGTAGTTTTTGAAGTGATGTCCAGCATTGTGGTAATGACCAGATAATCTGTTTTAGTGATGTTGATTGAGGGAAAACTCACCTGCTCTTCTTCAAAATAGTGCCATGGGATCTTTTATGACCCCGAGGTCGCAGATGGGGCTTTGGTTTAATGTCTCATCCGAGAGACGGCACCTCCAGCAGTGCAGCACTCTCTCAGTACTGCACTGAAGCATCAGTCTACATTTTTGTGCTCAAGTCTCTCGAGTGGGACTTGAACCGACAACCTTGTGACTCAGGCGAGAGTGCTACCAACTGAGCCACAGCTGACATTATCAGAGAGTGGTTTAGTACAAAACTTATGCCAAAGGTTTTCCACTCAGATTTGTCACTGTTATAACTACAGGCATTTCATATCAATTCACTGTTTTATTTTAGAAACATAGAAAATAGGAGCAGGAGTAGGCCATTCGGCCCTTCAAGCCTGCACGACCATTCAATGAGTTCATGGCTGAACATGCAACTTCAGTACCCCATTCCTGCTTTCTCGCCATATCCCTTGATCCCCCTAGTATTAAGGACTACATCTAACTCCTTTTTGAATATATTTAGTAAATTGGCCTCAACAACTTTCTGTGGTAGGTTCACCACTCTCTGGGTGAAGAAGTTTCTCCTCATCTCGGTCCTAAATGCCTTACCCCTTACCCTTAGACTGTGACCCCTGGTTCTGGACTTCCCCAAAATTGGGAACATTCTTCCTGCATCTAACCTGTCTAAACCCATCAGAATTTTAAACGTTTCTATGAGATCCCCACTCATTCTTCTGAACTCCAGTGAATACAAGCCCAATTGATCCAGTCTTTCTTGATATGTCAGTCCCACCATCCCGGGAATCAGTCTGGTGAACCTTCGCTGCACTCCCTCAATAGCAAGAATGTCCTTCCTCAAGTTAGGAGACCAAAACTGTACACAATACTCCAGGTGTGGCCTCACCAAGGCCCTGTACAACTGTAGTAACACCTCCCTGCCCCTGTACTCAAATCCCCTCACTATGAAGGCCAACATGCCATTTGCTTTCTTAACCGCCTGCTGTACCTGCATGCCATCCTTCAATGACTGATGCACCATGACACCCAGGTCTCTTTGCACCTCCCCTTTTCCTAATCTGTCACCATTCAGATAATAGTCTGTCTCTCTGTTTTTAACCACCAAAGTGGATAACTTCACATTTATCCACATTATACTTCATCTGCCATGCATTTGCACACTCACCTAACCTATCCAAGTCACTCTGCAGCCTCATAGCATCCTCCTCGCAGCTCACACTGCCAACCAACTTAGTGTCATCTGCAAATTTGGAGATACTACATTTAATCCCCTCGTCTAAATCATTAATGTACAATGTAAACAGCTGGGGTCCCAGCACAGAACCTTGCGGTAGCCCACTAGTCACTGCCTACCATTCTGAAAAGTACCCATTTACTCCTACTCTTTGCTTCCTGTCTGCTAACCAGTTCTCAATCCACATCAGCACACTACCCCCAATCCCATGTGCTTTAACTTTGCACATTAATCTCTTGTGTGGGACCTTGTTGAAAGCCTTCGGAAAGTCCAAATATACCACATCAACTGGCTCTCCCTTGTCCACTCTACTGGAAACATCCTCAAAAGTTTTTTCTTCGGGTGTTGGATTTGCTGCCAAGGCCAGTATTTGTTACGCATCCCTAGTTGACCTCGAGAAAGTGGTGGTGGACCGCCTTCCTAGGCCGCTACAGTCTATGTGGTGAAAGTACTCCCACAGTGCTGTTTAGATAGGGAGCTCCAGGATTTTAACCCAGCAATGATGAAGGAATAGCAAGTGATACATTTTCAAGTCAGGATGATGTGTGACTGGGAGGGGAACATGGAAGTGATGGTGTTGCCATGTTTCTGCTGCCCTTGCCCTTCCCGGTAATGGAGGTCACATGTTTAAGAGTTGTTGAAGTACATCATAGAATCGTATAGCACAGAACGCCATTCGGTCCATCGTGCCAGTGCTGGCTCTTTGAAAGAGCTTTTAAATTAGTCCCACTCCCCTGCTCTTTCCGCATAGCGCTGCAAATTTTTCCTTTTCAACTATACATCTAATTCCCTTTGCAATCAGCTTCCATCACCCTTTTAGGCAGTGCATTCAGAGCATCATAACTCATTGCATCAAAAAATTCTCATCTGCCCTCTGGTTCCTTTGCCAATTATCTTAAATCTGCACCCTTTGGTTGCCTGCCAGTGGAAACAGTTTCTCCTATTACTCTATCAAATATCCCATGAACGTTTTCTGCTCTAAGGAAAGCAATCCCAGCATCTCTAGTAAATCGCCGTAGCACCCTCTGCAAGGCCTTGACATCCTTCCTAAAGCGTGCAGCCCAGAATTGGTCACAATATTGCAGCTAAGGCCCAGCCAGTGATTTATAAAGGTTGAGCATAATTCCTTGCTTTTGTAGTCTATGCCTCTATTTATAAAGCCAAGGATGCTATATGCTTTCTGAACAGCTTTATCAATTTGTCCTACCACCGTCAATGATTTGTGTATGTAAATCCTGTAGCTAGTACACATTGCAGCCACAATGCACCAGTGGTGGAGGGATTTTATGTTTAAGATAGGGAATGAGATGCTAATCAAGCAAACTAAGTTGAACTAGATAAGTGTCAGGCTTCTTGAGTGGTGTTCCAGAAGTACCCATCCAGGCAAGTGGAATGTATTCCATCACACTCGTGACTTGTGCATTGTAGGTGGTAGAGAGGTTTTGAGGAGGTAGGTGAGCCACTCACTGCTGAATACCCATCCTTTGACCTGCTCTAGTAGCCATGGTATTTTTGTGATTCTTGAGTTGGATTTCTGGTCAATGGTGACCCCCAGGATGTTCATAGTGGAGGCCTTGGCAATGGTAATGCCACTTAATCTAAAGGAGAGATGGTCATTGCCCAAATGGTGTATGTGGCTCAAGCCTGGATGTTGTCCAGATCTTGCTGCACACGGGCGTGAACTGCTTCATTATTTGACGAATAGCCAATAGAACGGAAAACTGTGCAACTCCACTTCTGACCCCATGATGGAGGAAATGTCATTGATGAAGCAGCTGAAGATAGATCAGCCAAAAACACTACCTTGAGGAACTCCTGGAATGATACACAAGTTACAGAAGAAAGTGCTTTTACTGTTCAACAAACGAAACCATAACTTTGCAATAAAATATTTGCAAAACACCCAGTACCATGGATTTCATTTTCAGTCTTTCAATTGGCAGAAGGAAAAACTAAAAACGTGACAAATGAATAATCAGAGGTAGTTTCACACCAAGTACTTCTAAACAAAATATATATTGAGGTTTCATTTCAAATGAACAAAACTTCACCTTAGCATCAATAAAATAAAAGCGATCTTACCCAAGTATTCCATTAACTGTTCCGCTGTTATAATTTCCATCATAGGTGGTAGTTTAATCTATAATAAAAATGTGTATTTAAAAATCAGATTTTATGCAACAACTTACATTTATATAGCCCCTTCAACATAGTAAAACATTTCAAAGTGCTTCACAGGGGCGTAATCAGACAAAAATTGACTCCGAGACAAAGGAGATATTAGGACAGTTCATAGAAATTTACAGTATGGAAGGAGGCCACCGTGTCTTCGCCGGTTGACCAAGAGCTATCCAGTCTAACCCCACTTTCCAGCTCTTGGTCCGTAGCCTTGTAGGTAGTCAGAAATAGGCTTCAAGGAGCATTTTAAAAGTCTGGCCCCTTGTGCATCCCCCCACTTCCTTCGCCCACTATTGTCAGCCGTGCTTTCGGCCCTCTGGGCCCCAAGCTGTGGAATTCCCTCACCTCGGAGCATTGTAGTGTGGAAGAGGTTGCAGAGATAGTGAAGGGGGATGTCATGCTGTGATGTGAACACAAGGATGAGGATTTTAAAATCGAAGCATTGGTGGACTAGCGCCAATGCATGTCAGCAAGCACAGGGGTGCTGCAAGCTAAATTGGTATCACCATATATTACAAAGAGCACATTTTACATCTGTTAAAATGTATTAATAGTTTTTAATATACCTTGCATGCTAAAAGAAGAACGTTCATAATTGCGAGCAATGGACAAGGGCCATTTTCATTCTGTGTAATAATAGGCGTGTTTTCGGTTTTCCATTTGATCCACTTAATGTGATAGACCGACTGTCCGGGGAATCTTTCCTTGGAACTAGATGGCTTGGCAACACCATCCTTGTTGTTATACTCCTCACTCTGCAAAGCAAGAGCCAGAGCCCGGTCTTCAGCCCCCTCACTGTTCAAATCCGAGCTAGGACAGGAGTTCAGATTAGAAAAAGACTCGAGGGAGTCGATGCTTTGCGATTCGCCAGGTAGGCTTTGCTCACTGGCACTCTGATTCTGGTCACACTCGGGAGTTTGACTTGGGCTGCCTTCCTCCTGCGCCTTCCCGTCCGTGTGCGTTGTCGGCGGCGGCGGCGGCGGCTGTTGCTGCTGAGCGAGGCCGGGCAGCGCGCCTTTCCCCAGCCCGCTTTCAGCCTCCTTGCCCAACTCGCCCATCTTGTTTACCAAGTTTTGCTGGGCGCCGTCCCTCACTTTCTCTCGCCCGGCAGGCACGCCTTCCTCCCCCTCCTCCTCTTCCTCTGCTTCTCGCACGCGTGTTGCGGTGTTTGGACATCGAATATCTCCCAGGGCAACGGCGGCGGGGGCCACGCCGTCAGCCTGGCCGGCCGGGCAGCCCGAAGCCCCTCTCCCCGGGCTGCTCGAGCCTTTCAGCCGCTCGCCCCCCGGAATCCTCGGCCCAGCCTCGGCTAACTCGGCGGCCACGCCGCCTCGCTCGACGTCGTCATTGCTTTCCATGTGTTTGAGGCGAGCTGTGGGTGTTTGGGGGGGGGGGGGAATGGGGGGAAGAGGGAGGGAAAGGAGAGGAGGAAAATTTAAAGGTGTTTACATGGAAGAGGCGTCCAGCCGCTGACAGGCAGCCGCCATGACACCGCCAGCAGCTCGTGACGTCAGACGTCGGCCTAGGGACGCACGCGCGCCGGGAGCCCCACCTTCAAGGTGCACAAGACCACTTGCACATCACTGCAAACAATCCCGTGTTTTTGCGCAAAAGAGGCATCTCCATTTAAATAAAATTGCATGAAATACCATGCACCAAGAGGTTACAGTCTATACCAGTGTTTTGTTGCTTCGATCGCAAGAGTTATCTTCCCAAAGAAGCCCTCTGCAAACTACAGGAAACACCAAAGAAAAGGGGTTTGCAAAATCAGTTTTTCAGAACAGGGGCAAAATAAGTTGTTTTTCTTCAGAGAGCGTTGCTGATTGCTATTCCTGGTGATGCACAAGATCACAGTGCGCTTGCTTAATCCAACAAGGAAAACAAAGGATCATTATCTTGCAGGAAATTGGGATTGGTGGTTGTAAGCATGCGCCCTGGAAACCCTGCTTACTTTCTTAAAGAGGTATTAACTATAAACTGCTGTTATCCTTGTACATTTAAAAAGTAGTGGTGGTACCAAGTTTCGCTGATTTTGGTGATATTCAATAATTGGAGCTATTAGAAACATCTAATTTCATTGAATTTCATTGAAGTCATGGCTCAGTAGTAATACTCTTGCCTCTGAGTCAGAAGGTTGTGGGTTCTAAGTCCCACTCCAGAGAATTGAACACCTAATCCCAGCTGACACTTCAGTGCCATCTTCCGATGAGACATTAAACCAAGGCCTGTTTTCCCTCTCAAGTGGACGTAAGAGATCCCATGGCACTATTTTGAAGAAGAGCAGGGGAGTTCCTGGCCAATATTTATCCCTCAACCATCATTAAAATTAATTATCTGGTCATTAATCTCATTGCTGTTTGTAGGACCTTGCTGTGTGCAAATTGGCTGCCGCGTTTCGTACATTATATAAAAACATAAGAATTAGGAGCAGGAGTAGGCCATTCAGCCCCTCGAGTCTGCTCCACCAATCAGATCTCAGCTGATCTACCTCAACTCCACTTTCCTGCACTATCTCCATTTCCACTGATTCCCTTAATATCCAAAAAT
This sequence comes from Pristiophorus japonicus, assembly GCF_044704955.1. Lineage (NCBI taxonomy): Eukaryota > Metazoa > Chordata > Chondrichthyes > Pristiophoridae > Pristiophorus > Pristiophorus japonicus. Next base: position 67,542 of record NW_027250751.1, read on the forward strand.
CTATTGATCTCTGTCTTAAATATACTCAAAGACAGCTCTCCGGGGTAGAGAATTCCAAAGATTAACCACCCTCTGTGTGAAGAAGTTTCTCCTCATCTCAGTCCTAAATGACCTACCCTTTATTCTGAGACTGTAACCCCTGGTTCTAGACTTCCCAACCAGAGGGAACATCCTCCCTGCATCTACCCTGTCAAGCCCTGTAAGAATTTTGTATGTTTCAATGAGATCACCTCTCATTCTTCTAAACTCTAGAGAATATGGTTACAACAGTGACTACAGTTCAAAAGTACATAATGGTTGTAAAGCACTTTGGGTCATCCTGAGGTCATGAAAGGTGCTATATAAATGCAAGTCTTTCTTCTCTTTTAGTTCAATGGATGTTATGTCATCTTTGGTTTGGATCCAGCCCAGACTCATGGGATGAAATTTTCTTCTTTCTGCTGGCTGTATACGTCTAATATAAAATCAATCATAACTCGGTTCCTACTGAGTGTCGACCTACTTGATAGAATTGCTCACAATTTGGCACAAGGGTTAGCACTAAATTACATTTTCACTCAGATTAGGGTGACTGGTGTATGAAGTGGAAAAATTCAATTGATACAGTAAGGGTTGCTTTTCTGAGGCTACGGTTATGCCTATTCTTTGGCCAAAGCAATCTGCGTTTTTCTGTTTCTCTGGCCATGCTATTACTAACTTGTTCATGCTTGATGCTGACACAGGGTGAAAAAAGTGGAAAAAAATGTACCATTCATTCACTGTTATCCTTCAACTGATAGCCATAATTTAAAAATTACCAAAATGTGGAAAAAAACACTATGTAATTGTATTGTTTGTGGTGAATACAATAATATATATAACATTCAGTAATTGCCGTGCTAAAATTGACCCACTATCATTGTTAAAAAATTATTTGGCATTTTAAAATGATTTTGAATAAGGATAGAATTGTTTCACCTTGTCAAATAATCTCACAGTAATTAGTGTTGAAATTGAACTTCTCTGCAGCACAGATGAAAAATAAGCAATCCCTACTCCCAAAAAGCTCCTTAAAGAGCATTCCATAATTATCATCTCTTTCACAAAAGGATTCTTATTTATCTTGTCCAAAAAATAAATGCAATGGACATAAATAACAATGCATTTAGATATGTAAAACACAGTACATGTCCCTTCAGTGTACATCAGAAGAATTTACATACAATAGCTTTGCTCCAATGTGCTGTGTGATAGGATGAGAATTTGTGCACGCAATCTCCCAAATGATGAATTTCCATTTTCAGCAATGCCATCTGGAGAGCTGATAAGCAAAGGATTGATGTTTCCCAATAAGGAAAATGCAAACATCAGAGGATGTTATCCCAAACTGCAGTCATGCATCTCCCCGTGTCTAACTCAAGAATGGCATTGGCAGTGACCTGAGAACAGATCACCTGCACAGCTTACTGCCTGGGGAACTGTGCATGGGACGAGAAGTGACTATAGGAAAGTACATTCAAAATCAAGTCTAGCCAGACATACACAAATGCTTCTTGGTGTTTACATCTATTACAAACATTGCTGTAATATGTGTTTACGTGTTGACCAAACATTTGAAAATCCCAATGACAAATGTCAACAGTGTTTACAATAACTTTGAGAGCAGTAAAAAAAACTTTACTTTAGCAAGTAAGTTGTAAACTGGTTAAAAGTAACAGAAAGTAATGGACCATTGCAGGAAGCACTTTGAATAATGTTGATGGAATTTTGCATTTTCTATTCTTTATTTGTATGAAATAAAATTGTTTTCCTTGGTCAGTTGTTTTCGCTGGTAGGTCAGAACTCCACATTGTTTTAATTCCTGTTGTCCACATTTTTCAATCTTTTGCTCATTCCCATCAGTATTGCTTTCCTAGTCAAAGGTGTCTCTTTCATTTTTAGTCTACCTCTAAATCTTAAGTTTATATCAGTTTATATTTTAACTGACTTTTCAAAGGGCTCATTAATGACCTTGCAGCATTTAGCAAGGATTTTTACAGAAACTGCAGGAAAATGTTGGAAAGGTTAAATTGTTTTCAATGTACTAGGTGACCTTGGTGATGGTGGACTTCAACCCCACCCCCACAAGGATGTGGAGGCCAATCATCGCACCCTAATTGTTGCCTGGCTGCCATTAACTAACTCAGCACAGTTGAATGTTTGAAGCTGGGATATTTTGTTCAGCTTCAAACCACACCACACGAGCATTTACCCATAAAGCCAGCCACAGAACTGGTAAACATGAAGTTAACAATAGTTAATAAAAAGTTGTAATACTGATTGTGGCAAATTATCGTGAGAACATTCATCAGCTACAATGCCCTTCAAATTACACCAAGGGATACCAGAAGAGGAATGTTTAATGTGTTCATATGAAATTCCTTCCTCTACTATTGTAATCGAAGTGTTAATCAACAACACCAACAACAACTTGTATTTATATAGCTCCTTTAACATAAAATGTCCCAAGGCTCTTCGCAGGAGCATTACAAAACAAAATTTAACACGAGCCACGTAAGGAGAAATTAGGGCGGATGACCAATAGCTTGGTCAAAGAGGTAGGTTTTAAGGAGCGTCAAAATGAGGAAAGAGGGGTGGAGAGGTTTAGGGAGGGAGTTCTAGAGCTTTATTTTAAATGGGTTCTGAGGCTAGCGAATTAGTGGTGTTCATTCATGATCAATAAAAACCTTCAACTTATGAGCGTAATATTGATGAGTGGGTCACGTTAGTCTTTTAATTAAGTAAAAAAAGACTGTTAACTCATGGTCATTTTTGACATAGTTGTTTAATTTTGTAGATTAGATGCAAATCCAATTTATCCAAAGTTCAGTTGTGCCCTGTTGCTATTCCACCAAGTAGAGAAAATAAAAACAAAAATCATTAGTCTGACATGCAATATCTAATTTCTGTCTGATAAGGAATACATGTTGTCCCTAGTGGCAGAAACGGAATATAGTAATAGTACAAAACAGAGTAAATGTTTGTAGTTTTCCAATGGACCTAACATTTTGTCACTGCAAACCCTTGGCCAGTAAGCCCTGAAATAATTCTTCAAACCTCATGTTAGTGACATTGACAATCCTAGTTTTGAGACAGATTTAAAAGGAGTATTTATAAGTGTCTTACAGAAAAAAAAGTTTTAAAAATGTCATTCCATATGTCGGATTCATGTGTACATGAACCTATGTCCAGGGTATTCAAAATCATTATGGATTTGAACAAACTAAAAATGTGTAATAGATTTTATCTTTTAATTGTTCAAAAGTATTAATCTTTTGAATATTGTAGTGGATGTATTGGACACCTCAGAATATGACTATAATTCCGTACTTCAAAACCAATATACTTTGTCTTTACAGTTGTGAAGCTATCCAAAAGGTAATGAGAATCATAGTATCTCTCATGAATATTGCTTTGCTGGATATTCCAGAATTTGTGACATGTTTCAGGCAAAGTTATCTTACATATTGTAGCATATAATAATAGTATTCATTCTCTGAATCTGTACACTGCATTAGCACAGATGATTTGTACCCATTCTTTTATAAATACAAAGTAATAATTACCACAAACACATTTCAAAGTTTATAATGTAATTTTAAATATATGTATTTTGGAAACTGTGGCCTATTTGACCTCTTGGGGCAGTTGTACATTTTAATTTTTGAAATATTTCCTTTTGCTGCTATGTTTCCAAACAAGGATTTTGAATTCTATTGTACATTTTATTAATATATATAAAATCATGTTTCAGTATAATTTCTGTCTGGGTTATTGAAACAGAAATCTGAAGATTGGAGACAGGAAGCATACATATATTGCAACAATTTCCAGACAAAATTAAAGACATAAATAAGACAGAAAATCAATCAAATGTCGATTTTGGGGAGCTGAGCAACAACAGCATCCATAGTAATAATTTTGAAGGTGCAGTACAACTCAATAATGTGATACCACAGTGGTTATATTGGGTCAGAACCCCCCCCCCCCCCCCCCACCTACTGAACTAACCTAATTTCTCTTGTTAATACAGGTTGAACCTCCCTGATACCGAACCATCCCTCATTCAGAACCATTCCCGGCCACCGGGTGGCGCATGCGCAGAACTCCAACATGAACAAATTGAAGTCCTTCCTCGCTGCCGACTCCCGCAATCGCTGGCCTGACCCCGCGATCCACCGCCGCCCCCCATGATCTCTCTGCCGCACTCCCAGCCCCAAGCCAGCCAGCCCCGATATCCCCTTGTACCATCCAATTTAGCGTGACCACGCTTCGTCCAGAAAAATCCCTGATCCAGAACAGACCAGGTCCTGAAGGTTCTGGATAAGGGAGATTCAACCTGTTCAAGGTTTATGAATATGGCCCCTTTTCCCCCGAGTGGCTATTTGTGATTTGGGTATGAGATCTGAATACCCTCGAGTCTTCCAGCGTCTCCCAGTGCTACCTGTAGCCCAACATTGCAAGACAAGCCTTCATCTCAGACTCAGACTGATAACATTGCTGATTGAATTTTGTCCACTGCTTTGGCAGTAAATTTCCATCAGGTACAATGGGTTCAATAAGAGTTAATGAAATCACTTTTCTATGTTGTTTTGCACTGGTGCCCTCGGCCGCAAACTGGGATCGACACTTTGCTGGAGAAGAGAGAGAGTGACACTTAACCTCTGTTGGAGTTGACAGTACCTCAGCCTCAATCTCAAGGCGATGCTTATTAACACAGTTAGTCGCCTGTCATCTTCACTTACACCAAGAAGGTTTTTTTAAAACAACTAATACAACCCAATTACAGGAGACTAAATGAAAAACAGTGGATCCTCTAAGTTCTTATGTGACTTCCCCAAAGTGTTAAACTGTCTTTCTCATTCAGTTGCTGTGTTTTTGCAGCATGTTCTTAATCTATTTTGAAAGACTGAACAACACCAACTTGTATTTATATAGCACCTTTAGCATAGTAAAACATCCCGAGGCGCTTCACAGGAGTATTATAAGACAAAAATTTGAAAAACTAAATGAAGAGGTATCAGAAATCTGGTCTTGTCATCCAATCAGAACTTTGGTGTTACAAATACACGCTGCTTTTTTAAAAAAGGCATTACAACTCTGCTGCGAAAGATTCAGCAAGTGAACTTTTCCAAAACTCGACTGCCCGTGTCTTAACTCGCACCAAGTCCCTGTGCTCGCTGACCTCCATTGCCTCCTGGTTAAGAAACGCCACGATTTCAAAATTCTCATCCTTGTTTTCAAATCACTCCAAGGCCTCCCCCTCCCTATCTCTGTAATCTCCTCCAGCCCCACTACCCACTAGATATCTGTGCTCCTCAAATTCTGCCCACTTGAGCATCGCTGATTATAATCGCTCAACCATTGGTAGCCATACCTTCAGCTGCCTCGGCCCTAAGCTCTGCAATTCCCTTCCGAAACCTCTCTAACTTTCTTTCCTCCTTTAAGATGCTCTTAAAACCTAACTGTGCTAATTTCTCCTTATGTGGCTTGGTGTCAATGTTCCTGTGAAGCGTCTTAGGATATTTTACTACATTTAAGGCACTATATAAACATAAGTTGTTGTTTAACTATCAAGCTGCCTCTGAATAAAGATTAACAGTTTCGAACATTTTGTAAAGTTGTATTTCTTTTTAGTTGGCATAAACTGCCTATGAACTAAGGATGGCTCCATCTAATCTCCTAATTATTATCGTCTTGTAATATTGAATACGAAGTTTCCCAATAACCCATGGCTGAAAACCATCTGAGACCCTGATGTCAATCACAGGTGGCAGTATTATTGTGGAGTAATGAGTCTCAAGTTCCTTCTGATGAGATCAAATCAGCTTTGGACTGAACTGTCACCAAAATAATGAAGGTAACAGAGCCAAGAATAATGCCAAAGAAAATGCTTCCCCTTCGAAGAAAGGACCAGGCATATTTTTTTTATTTATGCATTTATTATATAAGAACATAAGAACATAAGAAATAGGAGCAGGAGTAGGCCATATGGCCCCTCAAGCCATAAGATCATGGCTGATCTGATCATGGACTCAGCTCCACTTCCCCGCCCGCTCCCCATAACCTCTTATCCCCTTATTGTTTAAGAAACTGTCTATTTCTGTCTTAAATGTATTCAATGTCCCAGCTTCCACAGCTCTCTGAAGCAGTGTATTCCACAGACTTACAACCTTCTGAGAGAAGAAATTCCTCCTCATCTCTGTTTTAAATGGGCGGCCCCTTATTCTAAGATCATGCCCTCTAGTTCGAGTCTCCCCCATCAGTGTAAACATCCTCTCTGCACCCACCTTGTCAAGCCCCCTCATAATCTTATATGTTTCGATAAGATCACCTCTCATTCTTCTGAGTTCCAATGAGTAGAGGCCCAACCTCCTCAACCTTTCCTCATAAGTCAACCCATTCATCTCTGGAATCAACCGAGTGAACCTTCTCTGAACTGCCTCCACAGGAAGTATATCCTTTCGGAAATATGGAAACCAAAACTGCACGCAATATATCTGGAGCAGCTTTGAGCTGTCGTTCGATCCTGGGGGTTCCAAATGCTCGGTGCCAATGTTTTGTCTCTTGGGGACAAGCACCGTGGGACATTTTACTCCGCTAAAGGCGCTATATAAATACTAGTTGTTGTTGTGGCTGGTGGTGCAGTGAGAGAGGAACGCTGGCCCTTTAAGAGGGAGTGCGCTCCTTATTTGGTAATGGCGGGGGCGGGACGGTGTTTCCAGGAACACAGCAACCCGCGCCTTGACGTCCGGCGTACATTGGCCACTCGCTCGCTCGCTCGCTGCTGACTGAGGGAAGAGAAAGGGAAACCGAGAGGGTCGGTGGCGAGCCGTGAGGAGAGTTCAAGGAGCTGCCCGCGGACTATTCCAGAGCCGGTCCTCGCTGCTTTCTCCCGCCGCCGCCGCCACCCCCGGGGATGCGGCCGCTGGCGATGCCGTGGCTCGGAGCCGCGCTGCTGCTCTCCCTGGCGTCGAGCTTGCGGGGTAAGAGGCTGCCGGCCCCGCGCCTTTCCTGTGTGTGTGTGTGTCCGCGGGGTTAGAGGAGAGGGGGCGGGGGAGCCGGAGCATCGTTGGCGGCGGAGACGCGCTCTCTCTCTCTCTCCTCCCCTCTCCCTCAGCCCCACAACGAGAGTCCGAGGCGGAGGCCGTGGCCTGGGCTTGAGGGCCCGTCGCTCGGTTCCTCCTCAGCACGTCCCAGTGCCGGGGGAGGGGGTGAGCCGGGTCTCGGCACCGACCCCCGGCGGAAGATTGATTTATTTTCGCAGTTGGACTATTGATCTCTCTCTCTCTCTCTCTCTCTGTGCTGCAAAGAGGCAGACGGCTCCCTTCAGCCCACTTGGACAATCCTGTCCGTCATTACTGAGGCAGCCGGCGCATCTTTCTGCCGCTTCCATTTCTTCTTCCGGTGTCTGCTTTAAGGCAATCGTCTTTTTGTTTAAACTTGATCTCTTTCTACCGCCTCGTTATTTTCATTTCCTGAATGAGTGAGTGCCTGTGCTTCGTCAAAAGCTGCTTCTCGACATTGTGTGCGCTTCATGAGAAGCTGCTTCTATATTGTGTGTGTGTGTGCTTCGTTCGAAGAGCTGCTTGTGCTTCGTTCGAAAAGCGACTTCCAGACATTGCATGTCCGTGCAAGTCGGCGACACCCAGACTCGCATCACAGTCTCTCCACCGTAGCTGTGTTTGTCTTTGCTTCAATTAAATAGCGAGTCTTGAAAGTACACGGTTTTAATTTGAAATTTCCATACTTGTGAAGGGTTATTGGCGTATGATTTATTGTGCTATTTAATTTTGAATGAATTGAGCACATCATCAAGGTAGACACGTCGAATGGTAAACAGTGATCGGCTGCAGTTTGTTTAGTAGAAATATATATATATATATATCTAGGGGGAATAAAACCTTGGTGTCGAAGGTATGATGGGCGATTCTGTCCACGGTTGCTGCAATTTTCAACATTTCAACAACGATATTCAAACTCATTGATTTTCAGCATGATTGTTTCGAAAAAAATTGTTTCCCACATACGCGGCTTACAAAGGAACGTTAGAAGTGACACTAAATTTATGTTGCCTGCTCATCTGTCAGAAACTAATAAATCTGACGGGTAATGTTCCATGGCACTTTGTCATGCACAGTAGTAAAGTTGCCATGTGGTTCTCCTTGTCATTACTGAGTTTGGTCATCTGAGCCGGTGTAACAGTGGATATTGGCATCATTTGGAAAAGATCAGAGTTCCTCATTCCTGATTGGAAGCAGTGACCGTTCTAGGGAATGGTGTGGTACATGTTGGGCAAGAGCTGGGATGGCCCTTGTAATTTTATTTGACAATTGTTGTCCAGATTCTTTTAAGAATTATCACTTGGACGAAGTTTTAGAGGTTCACTGCTGAAACCCGTGGAACCATACCCCAGCATCAGTTGGTGTCTTTAGAAGGACAGTTGAGAATTAAAGTAAAATTAAACTGCTTTTAAGCAGTGTAGATTTTTCATGTTGTTTTAAAATTCAATTTTGGTGCATTTTAATGGCCTATTAAATTTTAGTCTTGCTTATCCTGAGAGATGTTCTGATGGAGTGATACCTTTGGGAAGGTATCTATCAGTGTGATGTACAATAATATAAACTAGGCTTGGCTGTTATTTCAATGATGTTGTAATAGACATGAGGGCACAAGTTGAAGCATGTTTGCATACTTGTGATTTTTTTTGTGTTTTTGCTGCAGCAATTCCCTGTTTTCTATCACCTCCTTACCTGTTTGGCTAAAGGAAAGTGAGGTGGAGATTTTCTCTTTGAAACAGTAAGCTGTGTCTCCTGTAATAAATGTGCGGAATCAATAAGGCACGCGAAAGTCACAGTGAGGTCTTGTCCTGTATAGGCTGTGTGAAAAGAGGCCCCCAAGCAACAGCGGGATGCTTTTCATCATATCTTCCCTCACTTTCCCCCCATAATGTGGAAAGAAGCAATATTGTTCAAATGCACTGACTTTCACAGCTAGGTTACTCTGATGTTATATGGAACTATTTATGGTGCAATTTTAAATTCCTTTTGAGGTGCATTACATTGGAAAAGGCATTCTACTGGATGTGATGGGAAAGTTAACGGTGGATTCAAGAGTTTTTCTGAATTTTTCTGCAACATTTTCGAATACCATGCGAATGAATCTTGTGGTGCAGGAAAGAATGATAGAAAATAGGTGCAGTATATGCCCTTCGGCCCTTCGAGCCTGCACCGCCATTCAATGAGTTCATGGCTGAACATGCAACTTCAGTACCCCATTCCTGCTTTCTCGCCATACCCCTTGATCCCCCTAGTAGTAAGGACTACATCTAACTTCTTTTGAATATATTTAGTGAATTGGCCTCAACAACTTTCTGTGGTAGAGAGTTCCACAGGTTCACCACTCTCTGGGTGAAGAAGTTTCTCCTCATCTCGGTCCTAAATGGCTTACCCCTTATCCTTAGACTGTGACCCCTGGTTCTGGACTTCCCCAACATTGGGAACATTCTTCCTGCATCTAACCTGTCTAAACCCGTCAGAATTTTAAACGTTTCTATGAGATCCCCTCTCATTCTTCTGAACTCCAATGAATACAAGCCCAATTGATCCAGTCTTTCTTGATATGTCAGTCCCGCCATCCCGGGAATCAGTCTGGTGAACCTTCGCTGCACTCCCTCAATAGCAAGAATGTCATTCATCAAGTTAGGAGACCAAAACTGTACACAATACTCCAGGTGTGGCCTCACCAAGGCCCTGTACAACTGTAGTAACACCTCCCTGCCCCTGTACTCAAATCCCCTCACTATGAAGGCCAACATGCCATTTGCTTTCTTAACCGCCAGCTGTACCTGCATGCCAACCTTCAATGACTGATGTACCATGACACCCAGGTCTCGTTGCACCTCCCCTTTTCCTAATCTGTCACCATTCAGATAATAGTCTGTCTCTCTGTTTTTACCACCAAAGTGGATAACCTCACATTTATCCACATTATACTTCATCTGCCATGCATTTGCACACTCACCTAACCTATCCAAGTCACTCTGCAGCCTCATATCATCCTCCTCGCAGCTCACACTGCCATCCAGCTTAGTGTCGTCCGCAAATTTGGAGATATTACTTTTAATCCCCTCGTCTAAATCATTAATGTACAATGTAAACAGCTGGGGCCCCAGCACAGAACCTTGCGGTACCCCACTAGTCACTGCCTGCCATTCTGAAAAGTCCCCATTTACTCCTACTCTTTGCTTCCTGTCTGACAACCAGTTCTCACTCCACGTCAGCACACTACCCCCAATCCCTTGTGCTTTAACTTTGCACATTAATCTCTTGTGTGGGACCTTGTCGAAAGCCTTCTGAAAGTCCAAATACACCACATCAACTGGTTCTCCCTTGTCCACTCTACTGGAAACATCCTCAAAAAATTCCAGAAGATTTGTCAAGCATGATTTCCCTTTCACAAATCCATGCTGACTTGGACCTATCATGTCACCTCTTTCCAAATGCGCTGCTGTGACATCCTTAATAATTGATTCCATCATTTTACCCACTACTGATGTCAGGCTGACCGGTCTATAATTCCCTGTTTTCTCTCTCCCTTATTTTTTAAAAATGATGGTGTATTCTCCCTCCACTTCCCCATGAGATTTGTCTGATATTTGTTTTTATATCTATCTGTGAAGTTTCCTGTTATTTCCAACCCATTTCTTTTTCTCCCTACAATGAGCGGAAGTCTAACTCCCAGAGGGCTCAGTTACATGGGAAAATCTTTCCAGTCTAAATATGCCAAATATCTTCCTTAACTACTATTCAGGTTTATCCTCCCTTAAGACGTTCCTATCTGTGAGATTTGTTTTGTAAAACTTAATGCATGTTCAAGGTTATTTTCTGCACAAGCAAAGATCGCAAGGCGGAGTTTATTTAAATAAAAATTAGCCATGTTGTCGAGGATGTAATCTTGATTATCACAGTGGCAAGCTATTTGATGTAATTACTTCAGTTTTCAGACTTTTTTTGGTGGCGAATTCTTATGAAAAGCCTTGTTGTTGGGGAGAAGGTAAATACTTTTATTTCCTTTCTCTTTTACCTTGCACCATTGATTATTCCCCAGCTTGAGAGGGTGGGCAGGGGATGAGTTCTGAATTCCCAGCCAAGCTAACTCTGGCTAGAAGCTGCTCAAGAACAGGAACTTTTCCATAAATTAATAGGATTTCAAATTGTAGTCTGCCTCCTTGAAGTGTAATTGTGCAGTTATGTGCTGAATAGGCCTCTGCTTATCTAGTTTGTGAACAGAATATATTTGCCTATTTATTGAAGGCTGCAGTTATATTAAAACTGTACAGTAGTCTGCAGAAATGATTTTCTCGCTCAGAATATTACTGTTCTATATCTAAATTGGCTGCTTTGCTGGGAAGATGGTTTTATTTTTCTCAACTAAAATTTGATTTAACATAAGAAATAGGAGCAGAAGTAGGCCATTTGGCCCCTCGAGCCTGCTCTGCCATTCAATAATATGGCTGATCTGATCTTGGCCTCAACTCCACTTCCTTGCCTTATAACCCTTGACTCCCTTATCATTCAAAAATCTGTCTATCTCCACCTTTAAATATACTCAATGACCCAGCCTCTACACCTTTCTGGGAAAGAGGATTCCAAAGATTCATGACCCTCTGGAGAAGAAATTCCTCATTTCCGTTTTAAATGGGCGACCCCTTATTCTGAAATTATGCCCCCGAATTCTAGATTCCCCCACGAGGGGAAACATCCTCTCTCCATCTACCCTGTCAAGCCCCTTCAGAATCTTGTATGTTTCAATAAGATCCCCTCTCATTCTTCTAAACTCGATTTGGATGATAGAAATCCTTTCTAATTTCTCTGCTTCCTGTAAGTATGGTTAATTATGCTCTAATGTTGCCGCAGAAGGAGAATCATGGTTATTATTGTGACAAGCCTGTGTTTCTTTTGTAAATTAAAGGCAAGCAAAAACAAAGTGACTTTGTCAGTAATCAAATTGATCCCCTTTTGCATCTAGCAAAGAAATACTAAGCTGCTTTTGTCTGTCTTGAGTCTAAGGATAATAGATAAACTTGTTTTTAGCACAACGGTATCAGAGTAAAAGACAACATTTCAGTTTGTGATATATTTTGAATGTTATCCGCCCGCTGGTCCCTTGTACAAGTAGTTATTCCTCATGATCAAGCCTGGATATACCATGTGAGAGTGCTGGCAGTCTTTCCACCTGGGGGTGGGTGAGTTTGGGAACATTACAGCCGAGCCTGATCTTGTCTTTGCCTGATATCTATTTTGTGCATTATCATAGGCAGTCCCTTGAAACGAGGATGACTTGCTTCCATGCCAAAAAAGGATGAGTTCACAGGTGTTTCAATGAAGGACCTAATATTCCAGGTCCTGAACGACATCCTCAAGGGTGGAAGATGCCTGTGCGTGGATTTTTTTAAAAATGTGTGCTGGTCGTTGCACACCAGTTACTACATGGGCTTGATAGAGCTAGGTCTTGGTCCAGTGGCAAGGGTTATCCAAGACGACTGGAGACCAGCTCTGCTGCACGGACCTAGTGCGTGCACATATCGCAGTGTGGGCTGGCCTGTGCTGCCCCTGGTCCCAAACTCGTGCCTCTCCTCGATCACATCCCTCCACAGTGTCTCGCCGCTCCTGCTGTACCTGCCCACACTCCAATCACCGATCTGGACCTTGATGACGTTACTCTTCGCTGCTGCCGCCCTCCTGCACCAGCTCGCGCTGCTCCCGGGCTGCTGCACCTCCGCTTCTTTTATGGCCCTGACCTGCCGCTGGTGTTCTCACGCAGGTCGGGGCTCCACGCTGCATGTGCATGTTCCAGCAGGATCACTGGATAGGGACCAGAAATGGGATCCCTGACTGATTGATTTTCTTTGGTCTTCTATCTTCTCCTTCCACCCCATCTCCCAAAAGCCAGCCGTCAATTGTTGCACTCAAACTGCCATGCTGTCTGAGAGCAGTTGGTGCTCCATTTGTTTTCCAGGATAAGCTCCAATGTCCAGTAGACGATCAACCAAAATCCTATAAAGTAAACAAGCTGTGGATTGGCCAATAATGTGGTATATACATTGATTTATTTTTTAAGTTCTCCTTTTTCCTGCTCCCCCTCCTGTTCCCACATTTGGGACGGTTCTTTCATAGTTGTGTTCACAATTTTGGAGGAACTTGCAGTGATCTATTGGCCTGTTGTTGCAGAATCTACCAAGTAAAATAGGTGGGGCATCAAAACACACGGTTATATTATAAAACTGAAACAACAAAAGTGGTTATGTAGTATGAATGGGGGTTATCTCAGCGCAGATCAGGAATTAAACATGGGACAGCACAGGTCTTTGTGGCTCAGTAATGCAGCTATCAAGCCATTGGGAGAAACCTGATTTCATTTGCTGTTTTTAATCTATCTAACTTTTGTTATTGTTTTAATTTTGTCTTTAAATCCATGTGATGTACCATTTCCTGAGCAGAAGAGTTGGAAAGTGTCCTGCTTCCAGTCTGCCTATCATTGTCATTCGAACGGCTGTAAAATATACTTTTCAGACCTGCACATATAAGTTTGCCTGTCAGTATTATTTCACTCCAAGATGAATCATAGAAATTTACAGCACAGAAGGAGGTCATTCGGCCCGTCGTGTCCGTGCCGGCCAACAAAGAGCTATCCAGCCAAATCCCACTCTCCAGCTCTTGGTCCATAGCCTTGTAGGTTACGGCACTTCAGGTGCATATCCAAGTACTTTTATTTAAAAAAAAATTCTGAGTGTTTCTGCCTCTATCACCCTTTCAGGCAGAAAGTTCCAGACCCCCACCATCCTCTGGGTGAAAAAAATTCTCCTCAAACCCCTCTAAACCTCCTACCAATTACCAATCTATGCCTCATGGTTATTGACCCCTCTGCTAAGGGAAATAGATCTTTCCTATCCACTATCTAGGCCCCTCATAATTTTATACACCTCAATTACATCTTCCCTCAGCCTCCATTGTTCCAAAGAAAACAACCCCAGCCTATCCAATCTTTGCTCATAGCTAAAATTTTCCAGTCCTGGCAACATCCTTGTAAATCTCCTCTGTACCCTCTCTAGTGCAATCAGATCTTTCCTGTAATGTGATGACCAGAACTGCACGCAGTACTCTGGCTGTGGCCTAACTAGTGTTTTATACAGTTCAAGCATAACCTCCCTGCTCTTGTATTCCATGCGTCAGCTAATAAAAGCAAGTATCCTGTGTGCCGCCTTAACCACCTTATCTACCTGTCCTGCTACCTTCAGGGATATGTGGACATGCACTCCAAGGTCCCTTTGTTCCTCTACACTTCTCAGTGTCCTACCATTTAATGTGCATTTTTTTCCCTTGCCTCATTAGCCCTCCCTTAATGCATTACCTCGCACTTCTCCGGATTGAATTCCATTTGCCACCGTTCTCACCAGTTGATTGATATCTTCCTGCAGTCTACAGCTTGCTTCTTCATTATCAACCACATGACCAATTTTTGTATCATCTGCAAACTTCTTAATCATACCTCTATGTTCAAATGTAAATCATTGATATATACCACAAAATGCAAGGAACCCAGTACTGTACTGGAAACAGCCTTCCTGTCACAAAAACATTCTTCGACCATTACCCTTTGCTTCCTGCCTCAACCTCAGGTCTGAACTAACTCTGCCTCTGAGCCAATTTTGGATCCAAGTTATCACTTTGCCGTGGATTCCATGGGCTTTTACTTGTGCCCAGTCGTAGGACCTTCTCAAAAGTCTTGCTGAAATCATTTGGACGACATAAACTCACTACCTTCATCGACCCTCTTTGTTACCTCCTCAAAAAATTCAATCAAGTTAGTCAGACACAATCTTCCCTGAACAAATCCATGCTGACTGTCCTTGATTAATCTGTGTCTTTCTAAATGAAGATTTATCCTGTCCCTCAGAATTTTTTTCCGGTCATTTTCCCACCACTGAGGTTAGGCTGACTGGCCTGTAATTACTCGGTCTATCCCTTTCTCCCTTTTTAAACCATGGTACAATGTTGGCAGTCCTCCAGTCCTCTGGCACCACACCTGAAGCCAGAGAGGATTTGAAAATAATGGTCAGAGCCTCTGCTTTTTCCTCTTGCTTCTCTTAACAGCTTGGGATATATTTTATCCGGGCCTGGGGATTTATCCACTTTCAAAGCTGCTAAGCCCCTTAACACTTCCCCTCTCACTATGTTTATTTCATCTAATATTTCACACTCCTCCTCGCTGATTTCAATGTCTGCTTTGTCCCTCTCTTTTATGAAAACAGACGTATTAAGAACCATACCCACGTTTTCCTCCTCCACACATAGTAACCTTATTGTCTCTAATAGCCCCTACTCTTTATTTAGTTATCCTCTTGCTCTTAATGTAATTATAAAACATTTTTCGGTTTTCCTTGATTTTACTTGCCAATTTTTTTTCATGCCCTCTCTTTGCTTTCCTAATTTCCTTTTTTAATTTCATCCATGCTCTTTCTATAGGGTTTCTGCAAGATGAGCCTTCGGTATCTGTCATAAGCTTCCCTTTTTTTCTTTATCCTACCCTGTATGCCCTTTTGACATCCAGGGGGCTCTAGATTTGTTTGTTCCACCCTTTTTCTTTAAGGGAACATACTTGCTCTGAACCCTCACTATCTCCTCCTTGAATGCCTCCCACTGCTCTGGCACTGATTTACCTTCAAGGAGCTGGTTCCAGTTCACTTTTTAAATCACATCTCTCCGCTTAGTAAAATTGGCTTTTCCACAATTGAGAACTTTTATTCCTGGTCTATCTTTGTCCTTTTCCATAACCACCCTAATTCTAACTGAATTATGATGACTACCACCAAAATGCTCTCCCATTGATGCCCCTTCCACCTGCCCAGCTTCATTTCCTAAAACTAAGTCCAGGACCGCCCCCTCTCTTGTTGGGCTTGCTACGTACTGGCTAAAAAAAGTTCTCCTGAATGCATTTTAAGAATTCAGCTCCCTCTATACCTTTCACGCTAATTCTATCCCAGTTAATATTAGAATAGTTGAAATCCCCTACTATTACTGCCCTATTGTTTTTGCACTTCTCAGAAATGTGCTAACATATTTGCTCTTCTGTCTTCGTCTGACTGGGGGTCGATAATACAGTCCCAGCAGTGTGATCACCCCTTTTTTCTTCAATTCAGCCCATATGGCCTCATTTGATGATCCTTCTAACATCATATCCTTCTTCACCGCTGCAATTGTTTCTTTAATCAATGCTGCAACCCCCCTCCTTTTTTTATCCCCCTCTCTCTCGGCTGAGTCTTTACTTGACCTCCAACAGACAGTGCAGCCAAGCTAATCATAGGGTGTGGAATTGTGGCTGAAAGACTTATCTTTCCTAAGTCATTGAAGTGTCTGACTGTAACCCCATGTACGTGATGCATGTATATTGTGTTCACTGTGCGTATGAATTTAATTGTTGGCCTTTAGGGTGGAGTGAGTGAGCATTAGGAGTCTCAAAAATGGAGTTGGAGAGAAAATTCAAATTGATGCAGGGAGAAATCAAGGAAGAGAATGAACAGATACTTTAATTTATCGTGGATCACTGTAAGGAGATTTCTCTTTGATTCTGTAGTTCTCAGAGCTGCTTTTTCTGCCTTTCTGAAGATTTCTTATTGCTGGTAATTATTTTAAATGAATTAGAATGCGACAAACATAGTTCTGAAAACTTGGATGTGGGATCAAGATTAATGGTAGAGGCCTGTTAATTTAAATGCAGAAAACATTCATTGAATGTGGGTGGATTGGTTCTTTGACATCTGATTTGCCTGTAGATTTTATACATTATTTCCCTGTGCTGATCCCAATGATAACTCAAGTAAGCATTAATATATCGGCAGCAGCTATGTGCAAAAAAGAAACGGATGTAACCTGATACATTGTGAAAGTTGGACTAAATGGACTCGATTGTAATATGGATGCTAGAAACAGGACCGTAATGATCATTGCCAGAATGTGTAAAGATGAACTGATATCAGTATGACTGATTACCATACAACATTATGCTGCGAGTCCATTCTTGCAATGTAATCTAATATTTTGATGAAATCTACATACGGTTTACCTGGTTTGATAATGTGTAGTTCATAATTATCTAAGCCAGGGCCCAAATTTCCCCAGGGGTTGCTCTTTTTTTTTGAGCAACTTGATTTTTCTGGAGTATCTTTTTAGTTGCAATTCTGGCCATTTAATTTGCGCCAGTGTAAGTGAGTTAGTTAGGTTTTTTTAGTTCAGTTTTGTTTTCAAAGGGGGGCGTTACCAGCCACTTAGGCCTGTTTTGGCCATTCAAGCAAGTTTAGCCAGTTAAAAGTTACTCCAAACTAACTTAGGCCAGCATAAGTGGGCACTCATGTATGATCAGAAAAACCTTATGGTGACTTAAGAAATCAGCGCAGGCAGCTAGAGATGGCGGGGGGAGGGGAAGGGGACCTTGCAAAGCAATAAACACCTTCACGACAACATTAAAGAAGCATAAATACATTTAAAGCACCTAGCACTAAACAAAATAGTACATTTGCACCAAGCACAAAAAGTAATAAGCAATTAATTAACTAAAAAAAGAAGATACCCTGCACCTAAAGCACCAAGACCAAAGTAAAAAGCAATCAATCAATCAATAAATAACAAATAAAAAAAAAAAATAGAAGTCCTACCTTAGGGACGCAGCGGGCCGCCGATGAGGGAGTCCATTCGGCCAGGGCTCGAGACGATGTGCTTTGGGTCTGTCCCACACAGCCTGCAGCACGCGCACTCAGATTCGGCCTGCCAGGAGCTACTGCACATGCGCGCAGACTCTAGCGCCCGTGCAAAGTTCCCGGCACTGTGTTCAGCACCGGGACCTGGCTCTGCCTCCAATCCACTGGGCCACGCCACGCCATGACCGAGGAGAGGCTGGGGAGTGGCCTGAATCGGGAGGAAGATTTTCGGTGCACTTGAAGGCGGACAATAGCAGCGCACCTCGGGTGAGAAAAAGGGTTGGGGAAATTTGAGGTGCGTGTGTGTGTTCCATTAGCCAAGAATGAGACTAATTCAAAATGTTAATAATCCTGTTCCATTTTCTTCAGCTGTTCGAGTGAGTTTTAGACAGTTTTTCCACAGGTACATTGACATGCAGTACCTTCTCCAGTGTTTGGATGCAAATATGTTGCCGTGTGGTATTGCATAGATTGCTGATGTTGCTGCAACAACTGTACCAGATTTTTCTCGGGAGTTGAATTTATTTCTGTACTTGTTCGTCAGAACGTTGTGGGTTCAGTTCCTGCTCCAGAAACTTGGCCACGTAATTTAAGCTGACATTTCAGTGCAGTTCTGGGGGAGTGCTGCACTGTCACAGGTGCCATATTTCGGTTGATGTTAAACAGTAACCCCATCTGCCCTCGTGGGTGGATGTAAAAGATATCATGGTGCTATTGCAGAAGAGTTGCGGAGTTCTCCTGGTATCCACGCCAACATTTATCGTTCAACCAATATCATTAAAATAGGTTACTTCGGGGCCGAAATTGATCAAAGGCAAGTTCCGCCCATTTACTGTCGAAAGATCCCTAAGATCCTGACTATTGGGAGGAAGTTTGGTCAAAAAAGAAGGAAAAAAGCGCCCTGCGGCAAAAATGGGCATTACACACCGATTCTGGGCAGTAGAGGGCGGGAGGTGGGATTCTAGGCGGCAAATGCAATCCTGGAGAAAGTGACGTCGAGGCTGGAGGGGGGAATGCACAAAAAAATTGTTCAAAATATAAAAAAAAAACATCACAAAACCTTCAGAAGACCCTTTCAAACAAAATCACTGCAAAAGAAGTAAGAATATAATCTCACTTACCTTTTCTTGCAGGTCTTCAAACCTACCGTCCAGGTAAGACCTTCTTCCACACGGCGGTCTTTTCTTCTGCAGAAGCGTAGGACTGCTCAGATAAATCTTGGGCGGCAGGACTTTTTTCGGTGCTGCACACCAGCGGACACTCCCCAGCGTTCCTTCCAAACCGCCGACGTGAGGGCCTCACGAATCTTGCATGGAGGGTAGAGCGCTGAAAAAATGGGGAAAGCTCGGCAGCAACCGGCGGTAGCGGCATCAATTTCGGGCCCTTGGTCATTTATCTTATTGCTGTTGGTGTGCAAATTTTACAGCCACATTTTCCTGCATTACAACAGTTGACTACGTTTCTAAAGTACTTCATTGGCTCTGCAGCAATCCTGAGGTCATGCTTATACCAGTTATTTCAAATCAAGTAGTTTTATTGCATTTAATATTTGGAAATACGAAAGTAGAAAATTGGAAACTTAAATTTATTAACTTGTTTCAATTGATCATAGTGAGAATTTATTTATTCAATCAATTACCATTATGTGGCTGTTAACCTTCAACAATAGACAGTAAATACTTATCTCCAAATCTACATAAACAAAACTGATTTACCAATATCTTGCCTTTAATACACTGTTAATCAAAGGTGATCTGAAACATTATTAATTTAATTCAAGTTAGTGGAAATGAGAAATAAGGGCTTCAAGAGACTGCTGCCTGGAAGCAAGGTGTGAATACAAATTAAGCTAATCGAGGACTGTTTCTATAATGTCTGTTAATTGGTGCAAAATCAGTAGGGATCACCCATGGGGACAATGCTAGTGCAGAAGAAAATGACCAAATTGACCCTCTGTCAGGTTCTAAGGTGTGATGTCGGCACCGAGAATACCCACTTTGTTGAGGTATGATCAGATGGTCTATTGGAAGGGGCTGCCTCTGGATTGTCAATTCATTCTGAGCTCAGCTTATTGGCTAAGATGCTTGTTGCAAGAGTGTTTACTTAACCAAGGGCTGAAAATAAAGTCCAAGAATCAGAAGTATTTACACAACTGAACTGATTCAAGGAAAGGACATCAATATTTCATTAAATGTGCAAAATGAACTTGGAAATAAAAACAATGCATTAAACTCCAGCACATACATTATTGCACAAAAAAATGAAATACATAGAAGTTACAACAGATGCAGGCCATTTGGCCCAACCAGTTCATATTGGCGTTTGTTCTCGACGCGAGCAAATAATTTTAGTCACATTTACCCACCTTTTTCCATATCCCTTCAACTCCTTTTCCTTTATCTACCTATCCTATCCAATCTAATCTTGAATGTTGATATAGTTTCTGCCTAAACCATTAACTCTGAAAGTGAACTGCACAGCCTCACAACTCTCTGAAGAAATTTCTCATCCTCTGTGTTTTAAATTTCTTGCATTTAATCTTGTGTCTGGCCCCTTGTTCTTCACCCCTTAACTCCTGGAAACAATCTGATTTCATGTATTCTGCACCATCCTTTTATAGTGTGCAGCCTGATACCGCACACAGTTCTCCAAGGTCTTAGTAAGGTTTTATATAGGCCCATTGTTGCCTTTTGACTTTTATATTACCTCGTCACATAAGATGCTAATAGAATTCTAGTTTTTTTTAGAGCCGTAACAATCTGAGTTGCTGTTTTTAATCTTCCTGGAACCTGTATCTCCAAGTCTTTCACCACACCCAGCACACTTCCACTCAGAGTATAATTACTGTTTTTTTTGTACTAAACTACATCATTTCACACTTGCATTGAATTCCTTCTTTTTAGCTGATTTTCCCCCATCTAGCTATCCCCTTGCAGTTTCCTTTGGTCTAAAGAATTAACTATCTCCTGTTTTGCTATTATCTTCAAATGTCGACACCTCTCCCTCCAGGTCTATGTCAAAATCGATATGCTCAGTAAACGGAAGTGACCCCAGAACTGAACCCGAAGGGACACCACTATCCACTTCCAACCACTCTGGAAAAACTGTCCTTAATTCCTACTCTGTTTTCTCCCTTCTAATCCACTTTTAATCCATTCTACTGTCCTTCCCCCTAATTTTTTTTATTCGTTCCAGGATGTGGGCGAGGCCAGCATTTATTGCCCAACCCTAATTGGCCTTGAGAAGGTGGTGGTGAGCTGCTGCCTTGAATTGCTGCAGTCCTTGTGCTGAAGGTACTCCCACAGTGTTGTTAGGGAGGGAGTTCCAGGGTATTGACCCAGTGACGATGAAGGAACAGCGATATATTTCCAAGTCAGGATGGTGTATAACTTGCAGGTGATGGTGTTCCCATGCGCCTGCTGCCCTTGTCCTTCTAGGTGGTAGAGGTCGCAGGTTTGGGAGGTGCTGCCGAAGAAGCCGTGGTGAGCTTCTGCAGTGCATCTTGTAGATGGTATACACGGCAGCCATGGTGCACTGGTCGTAGATGGGGTGCCAATCAAGTGGGCTGCTTTGTCCTGGATGGTGTTGAGCTTCTTTGAGTGTTGTTGGAGCTGCACACATCCAGGCAAATGGAAAGTCATCACACACCTGACTTGTGCCTTGTAGATGTTGGAAAGGCTTTGGGGAGTCAGGAGGTGAGACACTCTCCACAGAATACCCAGCCTCTGACCTCTCTTGTTGCCACAATATTTATGTGGCTAGTCCAGTTAAGTTTCTGGTCACTGGAGACCCCCAGGATGTTGGTGGAAAAATGCGGCGCTGGTAATGCCGTTGAATATCAAGGGGAGTTGGTTAGACTCTTGCTTGTTGGAGATAGTCATTGCCTAGTACTTAAGTGGCAAGTAACATTCACGCCACCCATCAGCCAAGCTTGAATATCATCCAGGTCTTGCTGCATGCGGGCATGGACTGCTTCATTTCATACCCCTTAAACTTGTCCAGTAATATCCCACATGGTACCTTGTCAAAGGGTGTCCTAAGGTCCATGCACACTACATCCACGGCATTTCCTTATCTACTATCTCTTGTATTCAAAGAATTATGAGGATTGTTGAGCATAATCTTGCTTTTTGAAATTCTTGTCGGCTACTTCTAACAATTTTCTCTTTTCTAGTTAATTTGGATATTCCTGGTGCTGCACACAATGAAATGAAGTGCCTGATGTTTGACCATCTGTCCCTAATTTTATAATTTGTCAGTTGAGTTCTGTACACAAAGCTGTCTCTAATTTGCCACTAATTGGAAGTCTCACTTGGCGTGCAGAAGGCTGATGTTGGAAATGGGAAAGCATCACACTACGCCAATAGTGTGTACTCGTCTCAGGCTGGGTGAGGCGCATTGTTGTCACAGAATGGAGAACTTGGCTGTCTTCGCCATAATGTGAATTTTCTTAATACTTGTTGGTATAACCAGGTTCTCTGGAACCTGATGTCATCACCTCGAGTACCATGACTGCACACGAATGGAGACATCCTGTCATTCCAAAGTCATTATAGCATAATTTCATCATCCCATAGTAGAGGAGTGTGACGCAATATATCGCAGTTTTAAAGCGTGACCCACGAATAAGAGGCAATTGACAGAGACCAGTTGGTACCTTAGTAACATTTCAAGCTGTCTGAGAATATCCTTCTAAATATTATCCAGCGAGCAAGAAATGGTCATGATTTCTGCATTTGATGCCGTGTAAAGTTGAAAATGCATTTTCCTTGGGTTAGTGAGGGGTTATCAGTATACCCACTGGGGGTATACCCACACGCAGACATTGGGTGAGGAGAGCATCCGGTTTGTTTGTGATATTCCCTGTTCTCAAACTGCCTGCTGACAGTTACTATATAGTTTCACACAAGAATGGCACATGGGCAAACTAGTGAATGGACTTTGGTGCCTCTGGAACTAAACTCCATTGTTGCTGTCAGTGCTGTTTGCCATGTAAAACTTTCATTTTTGTTTCCATGCGGTAGTTGACTCTTCACTTATCTTCCACAATTGCATAATCTTCACCCCATTTTTATTTATATGCTGTATTTATTTCTTTAGGAAATATTGCTGCCTTTTGTTACATTTGCAGCATCTGCGAAGATCGTTCGGTGATCTACGTTTCAGACTGTTGTTACTGTGATGGAAGCTGACCCCTTTCTTGCTGCAAACTGTAGAATTTTTTTTTTTTTAATGGCATTTTAGGTAGGCGATCCCGTTCACAATGGAACTCTGTTAACTATTTCCTGAATTTTTTTTGTCTTTTTAATGTGGGCGAATTGGGCTAAATGCACAAACTCAGAAGCTATTTCGTATTGGTGAGTGGAGGCCGGAGAGCGTCCCTCAGTGTAGCCAATAGCTTTTCTTTTATCAGTTAAATGCATCTCCAGTTGCTGTACACCGGCATGCTTGCCGGCTGTCATGGTGCGAAGCTATCTGGCCTCGGGACTCAACTATTTGATGTGCAAGAAGGGTGTCAAAAGTAAATGTGAAATCCATGAAAGTTGTATTTCACACTCTTCGACCTGAAAAGGAAATTTATTTATGACTGTCGAGGAAGAAATATACTGTATTTGATTTTGTTATATTCTGCCTTAGAGAGACAATGGAATAAAATGGTGTTTTCCATGTTGCAGTGGTGAGGCACAATTCTGGGGCAGAGGCGCAGCCAAATTGCGACGATCAGTTAAAAGATTCTGGAAGGACAGATTTTAAACAGTTGCAAGACTATTTAAAGTAGCGTATGATAACTATTTGTATAAACCTTGTAAATAAATTAAATGACTAGATTTAGTCCAAAAGGTTAAGATAACGGCGTGGAATTTCCACCCTTTGGAATGGATAGGAGTGCACATGGGGCATCCTATGGAACCTCTGCAGTAAAATATCACGGTACTCTGTATAAAGGTAAAAATTTCAGATCAAAGCTGATGCAGCTTTGTCTATAGAAATTGCATTTTGCTGTGAACATGAATAGAGCCCAAATTGTCACAATTTATGAAGTTGTGGCTCCTGTCTTTTTTTTTTCCCCCTCTCGCTGTGCATAGTAATTGCAGATCTTTGTATTTGGCTAAGATGGGATTAGATTGCGTATCCTATTTATCTGAGCTTATTAATTTATTTCCAGTTTCATGCTCTCCTGAATGAATGACTCATTTTGGGTGCAATTTAAGTGCAGGTAGCTACCCAGTACCTAATCCAGGTGGCCATTCTTATGCAAAGCCCAACAATGAAAAATCCCCAAATAAGTGTAAATGGAGGCGATTATAATCCTGTTACTCATTCATTCTTCTATGGAAACCTACAGTTTCCTGACTCCGAAATCACACCATCCAACTCCTTTCCTGGAATAACATTCCAAGTATCCATTAGCTTGCATGAACATGTGTTTCCTCGACTTCAGTCTTGAACTTGCATGTTACTAGTTTGTAATTATGATCCCTTGTCCTACAGTTGTGGTTTCATCATCATAGGCAGTCCCTCGGGATTGAGAATGACTTGCTCCCACACTAAAAATGAGTACTCAGCTGACTGATGAAGTCATTTTAAACGGTGGTAGATGCCTGTGCATGAATTATTTTAACGTGGGGTGGCCGTTGCACACCAACCACCACACAGGCTTGACTGAACATGTTCTTGGTCCAGTGACAAGGGAATCCGAGACGACTGGAGACCAGACTCCGCCGCATGTGCCAATACATACACACAAACTCAAGTATACTCCTACTGTCCTTCCTCCTTCCTGCAGGATCTCTATGTGGAATTCATTGTACACAGTGTGAGCCTCTCGACCTCACAGCCTTGCTATTGGGGTTTACCTCCAAAATACCACTCTGAATTATGCTTTTCTGTTACTTTTAACTATCTTGTCGACCTGTAAGCGCCCTGCATTTCAAGGCAGAATAGTGAGTTTAAAAAAAAAGCCTTTCCTCATAACTAGGTCCTTTTTAATGTTGGGAATTAGCTTATCTGCACCATTTCCAGAACTAGAATGTTTGCTTTTGTGTCTTGGTGATCAGAACAGACTGTATTAATCAAGGTGTGACTAGAGCACTATACAGCTTGAGCATAATGGTCTCGATAGACCAAGGTAGGCTTTTTGACTGGAAGGTATCACTGCTTTGTCACATCACCCATGTGAGGCCATACAATTGATTAAACTTACTCACTGGGATGGCATCTCTCAACTATGAGGTCACTGAGATGAGTGCACTACAAATCACTGCTATTGCTGTTTGTTCTTGTATCATCTTGGGTCTGTTAGCAATCTCTGAGTCAGAAGGCTATGGGTTCAAGCCTGATTATAGACTTAAACACATGATCAAGGCTGACATTTTAATGCACGACTGAGTGAGTTCTCTATTGGCAGAAGTGCTTTCTTTTGGCTGAGATGTTAAACTGAGGTATTGTCGACCTGTTCAGATCGGTGCAAGAGATTCCATGGTACTATTCAACAGCAACTTGCATTTATATAGCACCTTTTAACGTAATAAAATGTCCCAAGGCACTTCACAGGACTGTTGTCAAACAAAATTTGATACTGAGCCACATGGGGAGATATTAGGGCAGATGACTCAAAGCTTAGTCAGAGAGGTTTTAAGGAGCATCTTAAAGGAGGAAAGAGGTAGAGAGGCAGAAGAGTTCAGGGCGGGAATTCCAGAACTTGGCAGCTGAAGGCACGGCCACCAATGGTGGAGTGATTAAAATTGAGGATGCTCAAGAGGCCAGAATTGGCTGAACGAGAGATCTGGGGGGTGGGGGGGGCCAGAGTTTGTAGGACTGGAGGAGATTAGAGATGGGGAGGGACGAGACCATGGAGTGATTTGAAAACAAGGTTGAGATCCAACCACCAAACAGATTATCCAGTTATTTATCTGACTTTGGGACTTTGCTGTGCACAAATTGGCTGTTCATTCATTTATTTGCTTTTTGTGATTAAACATGCTAGCCAATAACACTAGTAATTGGACTTAGAAAAGCAAATACTTTCTGCTTAAACACTGAACTAAATGGAGATGTACCATTTCCTTTTTTATGCAAAACGTGTTGCTGGATAGATTGTAAGCAGATTCTGGTAGAATTGTGAAACTATGCAGGTGAATAAGATGACGCAAAATATGAGAATTTCCTGGAAGTGGCATCTGGTGCAGAATAAACCAAAACTGATGCTGACCCACGCAATTGTGTTCAAGATTTCAGTCATTACACATCTATGCTGTTTTCTGTCATTATTGCTGCATGATAACTTTCTGTCTTCAAAAGATTATCATAGCAGATGTCACAGTCTCATTGCATTGATACATCATATTATTGGAGTAGTGGGTCACAGGAGATTGTGACTATGAAGTCAGGCTTCACAAGCTTTGAAGACAGAACTGAACTTTTGAAAAATGTTGCAATTTCTGTGCAAGCCTCCAGCTGTTGGTGTACTGTTTGTATATATACTGTTAAATCAGTAAGTGCAAAAAAGGTTGATCTTTACAACTCTGACTTGAAATTCATATTTTGTAATGGTGTAAAATCTGACATTTGACATTCTATGTAAGAAACTGTTCCAACTCTTAAAAGATGCTCTGCTATACTTCAGTGACTATCATCGACCAGCTTGCCAAATAATCTCCCTTGCAAAAACCAGCAAGCATGAACTAACGCCGTAGTGTTGTGTAGTATTGTCTCAGAAAAAAAATCTGAGTGCCTCAGTATATCAGCGTGCAAAGGCAGCACTTTTCCTTTGTTATTTCATGTGACTATATCTACCACCTTTTTATTAAGAATAGTAAACTGAAGAGGAGGGGGAATCCTTCCTCTCTGTGTCCCTTACTGTTTCTCTGTCCTCCCTCTCCTAACTGATCACCACTGTGTGTTACTCATAACTAATTCCATTTTGTAACCAGTACCTAGGGAGTGTACAGCTGAGTATTAAAAAAAAAAACTCCTCCCTTCCTTGTGGGAAACTAGCCAACTGATATGACTGATGCACACTCTCTTAATATGATTGAGATGGGGGTCCCAGTGTCCCGCGAAACTGATGTAATCCAATAGAAATTGCTGACTAGTCAACACCATTTTAGCTACATGCACTAATTTTATAGAAAACATCTTGTTTTCACACAATACAGGTAAACGCACTTCACGTATGTATTTACTTAACACATGTACACCACCGTTCAGTAAGGAAGTAAAACACTCAACATCAAAAACTGCTTTTCATATTGTTTTACCATCAAACTCACAAAGGTTAAAGTACACATGCAAACACCATGCAAATTAGTAATGAGATCACATGTCATAAGTGTCTGTTACTCTTATTAATCTGTAATGCACTTAATGTATTGGACGACACTGCTATAAACTTAAGGGCAGAAGATTGAAGCTGTTCTGCAATGGGCTTGCATTTTCTAATGGCTGAATTCAAATACACGATAACAGATTTAATTATATTAAAATGTGGTATTTAGTGACTTCCTCCTTCCTCCAAATAAGCATGTGCTTTTGAGTCTTATCAATTCCAACACTAACGTTTGGGGACTGGACCTTCATCTGAGCAAACCAAAGGAGCAGTGGAAGTGTATATGCTACGTCCTTTTTTTTTTAAACCTTGGGTCTGTGCAGCAGGTTGAGGTTGAGCCAAGTAAAGTATAATCACGACACATTACAGTTGAGTTCCTTAACATAAATGATCTGCATCCATGCTTGACGGATTTTGGAGGAACTGTTGTAGTCTGTTGCTTCCCCCTGGGACAAGTTGTTGGTTCCTGTATGTTACCAAGATCAGCACCAAGCTCAACCTGCTTTATTGCTTATTGAATCTTCTGATTGGTGTTGCATGTGATTAACCTATTACTGCTGCTTGCTGAATGAGTCCAATATACTAGTATTGGGCAAATTTGCTATCCCACTCAACTTGGGTTCAGATACCATGGAAAATTGCTTAAGAAGCACAAATGATTTCCAATAACTTATTCAACAGAAGCTCATTCGTTCTTGGGTCTATGTCCTCAAAGGTGCACATAGCATTCTATCTCTCCGTTCTCTCCAGGGCTGATGCTGCAGATCTTTTCTTCCCTGTTCAATTTGTTTTGTCCACTTCCTTGCCATATGGGTTTTCCAGAGATGGCTTCCTCCTGGTCCTTATCACCTTTTATTAGTTAGTGTTTTTTGACTATCAACCATAGGTGGGGTGCCTAAATCTGTTCATACATGCATCCTGGTATCGTTAGCTGTTTGTAAGCTTTATTTAGTTGCATGTGTTCTGTGTTGGATTTTTTTTATAAAGGAGAAGCATGCCCCTGCTGTGTGTGAATTGTCAGGATCAGCCCTATGATTGCTGTCCTACTCAGTCATTTCACCATGGGATAGACATGCTCAATTTTTCTGTGAAATTTAATTGACTGAACAGCTAAAAAGTATACTTGACAACCTAATCTCTCTGACACTTAATAAATCATATAAAACAAATTATGGTGTTGTAAACAGCATATGATGGGATTAGCCTGGCTTATTGGTCATTTTTCCTAAATAGCAGTAATTCTAAAGCATTTGGGAATAATTTAAGTGTTTATAATTCTAACCAGTCCCTCAAACATTTGCTCACCTTTTATACACTTTCTGATTGCAGGAAGTGAAAGGGGCATTAAAGAATCTGCAGAATCAGCTTTGCCTTTGTACTTAAATAGTCATGTTTGGTCCTTCCTCAAAACTGTCATGTAAATTTCATTTTAAATATCGTTCTGGACTTCTACTTTATTTAATATTGCTAAGCTTCCTGAAAAAAACACTGCCTTTCTCGTCTCGCTCAAACACGACAAAGTGCTCTTGATTATTTTTCCAGTTCAAGACTTTTTAGGGAGATGAACAGTGGAAATCCTGTCAGTGAAGATTGTGCTGACCTGCCAAAATGGGAATTTAATGGGGAATTCTAGTTCTCACTGATGGCGTATTTTGCAGTGCATGATGACCAATCCTGGTTGTTAACTGGTTCTCCCGTCTCAAAAATAATTTAGCAATGCTTCATAAGGAGAATCTGAGATGTTGCAAATTCTTTTGAGACATATTTTTCTCTTCTGCATTCTATTCCTTTCTTTCCACACATCCCACCCTTACAATAACATTACTTGATAATTTGAAACTTTTGGATGTCGACATATTTAATTTTAGTACATTTAAATAAGGCTTTGTATTTTTCCTTACTTTACATTTTATGGCAATTAATAGATAATCATTTGAATGTAATGTTGATCATTGACTACATATGTCTTTATCTATTGTTCTGCTGATAATCTTGGTAACCGAAATCAATTTACAAGAAAAGCAGTTGAGAGCGATACGCTTTTAGG
Organism: Pristiophorus japonicus; assembly: GCF_044704955.1. Lineage (NCBI taxonomy): Eukaryota > Metazoa > Chordata > Chondrichthyes > Pristiophoridae > Pristiophorus > Pristiophorus japonicus. The sequence continues at coordinate 96,690 of NW_027250751.1, forward strand.
GCATCAATTCCTATGTTTACCATTTAAATATTCTTGGGCTTGACTTAATAATTTTAAATTTTAGTTATTATTGCACATCTTGTATTTGTTTACCTGTGCACATAGTATACATCTTAAAACCAAAGTCTCTTTCAGAAGTAGTGATCATGCATTTCCCCCCTCCCCTCCTTTCGAAACCCGTCTGGGTGATGCTCAAGAATTTGTGTCGATATATCTGTATACTTGCCTCTGTCCTATGTAAGCAAATGCAATAAAAGCTAGACTAGTGAAGCAGAAATCTTTTTGGGATGGTAAAACAAGAGAAGGTTTATGAGCAGTTTAGGATGTGTGTGTTGATTGATAACAATCGACAGGCTTACCCAGATAGCATGCTAATCTTGGGTAATTACCTGCAAACTTGTGATGGTTAACAATATGGGAGGGGAAGGCTGGAAGATGTATTTTAAGTTGCATTCCAGAAACCTTTATTGGCTTCCACAAGCTGATAGCAAAGGATGTGGAGATGATTGTGATTAATGATCTGCCCTTTCCGCTAGTGTGTAGGTCAGGAAGCGAAGAACATTTGGACTAAAATTACACTTGCCTTTTACTGGCTTGTGTAAAGGTTTCATTAGGAAATTGTTGTGCCACGAGTTCTTCACTGCTGTCTGTTTTACATGTCTAGTTTTTGAGTACTGCAGGTTGCCCTTAAATTGTACAAACACTGGGAACTGCGAATAAAAGATATTTTTTGTGCATGTGAATCCAGGATAGGCACTTGTTTATTCCGAGTGGATTAAAGGATTCAAATAGATGTTGAGTTCTGAAAACAAAACTCTGCCCTGCTTGTACAATGATGCAAGCATGACACAGCTTGACTCATGGATAAGAATAAGGTGTGTCCTTTCTGCAATGAATCGACTTCTAACAGCTTGTGAAAACCGGTTACTTTGCAATTTGGAGAATAAATAAGAAGAAAATCACGTATATGTGCATGGAAAGTGGCACTTCCCTCCATTGCCCCAGTGCGAGTGACTGGGAATGCACAGTAGGACTTGTCTGGAACTATGGACCTGTGGCTTTCCTGGCACTGAGCTAGGGGTTGTGTCTTCAGCCATTTGAAGCGTGTGGCGTGCTTCTAATGTAATTGCTGTGTAATTACACTGATCCCAGTTCAGTATTGACGAAACTGACTCAAATCTGGGGTGGGGGAGAATTGATGAAGCTTGAAGCTTTAATTCTTCTTCAAATCCCCGACATACTGCCAGACGTCTTTATTACAGACTGTACAATCCCCCCATGTTCCCAGAACAAAAGCCCCTCCGACCCTAGCCGTCCCTTCCAGTAATTCCACATCAAGGCATCCCCTTCCCCAATCTTTGTGCTGCACTCAAATGCAACCATCCATGTCTCTCATTGCTCCCAGACTTCATGACCCGTTTGCCCTGTTTGCACCACTTCCACACTCCCAACACACCACTCGTACTAGTTCCCGATTCAAGGAATGGCTTTTCCAAATACATCCACTATTTTCCAGTGCATCTGAGCCCAAGAACCACCCTCCAATCTACCAAAGCACATGACTGCACCCCTCCCCCAGTGCATCCATACATCAAAATTCTCACCCATCCTTTTAAACAGTCCCGCTAAGAAAATTGGACGGCGGTTTAAAAAAAACAATAATAAAAACCACTGATGCACCATTTCCACAAAAATGATGACTTAATTTGAACATACAATTGCAGCTACCACAGTACTATTTCAAAGAGGAGCAAGGGAGTTATCCCCGGTGTCCTGGCCAAAATTTATCCCTCACTTGACATCGCTAAAACAGATTATCTGGTCATGATCGCATTGATGCAGGTGGGAACTTGCTGAGTGCAAATGGCTGCCGTGTTTCCCACATTACAATAGTGACTACACTTCAAAAGTACTTCATTGGCTGTAAAGTGCTTTGGGACATCCTGAGGTCGTGAAAGAAGCTATATAAATGCAAGTCTTTTTTTTTCCTACCATTCCCTTAATACATTGTAACAATTTCACCTACTTAATCAATATTCATCTTAGCCCAGATATGTTATGTTGTGTAACATAAGACAGTGTATCCTCCGATTCGTAGAGTAACAACACAGGATAGAGATGCGTATCACATGCACATCCTGTACTTGCAACTACCACTTCCTGTCTCAATAAACATTGTTGTTTTTTCCCCAAGCTTGCTACTTTTATGTGCCTCTGGGTGATTATTTTGTAAGTGAAACACTGCCAACTTGGTCCAACCTCCTACTGTGTCTCCACTCGTAGTCCATTCACCTGGAGCTCTGCTCAATAATTCCCAACATTTCCAAGTATCTTTTCCATTCTAATATAAATGTATTGCTTCCACCCCCACTCCCTTGTTTCTTTTTATGTGCTACACCAAAACTGTTAACATTTATTTACTGCTGCATTTAATGTACTTTAATGTGTACCTGATCCCACTGTTGGCAATGTAATTGTTGATGGGAAACCAACCTGGAACAAACTGAATTTGCCCAAACTTGGCCTTTTGAATAATTTATAAATTTGAAATTCATATTTGAAAATAATATCCAATACAGATTGCACTGTTGTATAGATGGTTCATTCTAGCTCGGCCTTTCTCAATGACCAATATATAAATGTGTGTACAGGAGTACTATTGCTGAAATGCTACACTGGTTTAACTAGCTTAAAGCTGGTTTATGCTCCGGGAACCAAGCTTTTTTAACTGCAAGTCAGCAGTTCTTGAAGGAGTTTCCCATTATGGTGGGAAGCCCCATTGCCCCAGCCCTGACCACTTATTCCCATGCCACGTCTTGAACTACTTTTTTTGATATTGCTGAATGAGGCAAGGAGCCTGGAACTACTTACAATTTGCTATACACTGGTAAACATGACTGGCATAGTTAACTTAATTGAATCTGTGTCAGTTATTTCTATTGTGCAGAAGATCACATCAGCTTTAAGACTTGGAGCAAACCAAAGTAAATTGTTGTTTCTGCTCTGGGAAGTAAGCTTTTGCAGCTGCAAGGGCAGCATTTTTTGAGGTATGACTATATTTTCTTGGATTAAGAAATGGTTCACTTGTCTACAAGCAATATAATCACTTTAGAGGTAGCTTCATTAATTTATGAAACACAACACGGACATACCTATTTAACTGAGTGTTGGGATGTAATATGGTGAGTTTCCAGTCTTTATAATGCAAGGTTGAATGCTCAAAATTCCCTTGTGGCCAGTTACAAAATGGCATTGGTGGAAGCTTTGGAAAGAGCCACCGGCCATTGCTGGTACTGGAAAATGGTGGATTTACAGAGGGATCGAGAGGAAGGAGGGAAGTAAAATGGCATTGTCTAAATTTTTTTGGGGGGCAATCAATTGCCAATCATAGCCATGTATCAAATGCTGCAAACTAAATTCAAAATGGCTTGGGGTGGCCCAAAGTTTCATCCTTTGCACATCCTTTATTGATTCTTTGTCTTTTTTTTTGTTTCCCTCCCACCCCTCCTTTGCCCAATTCAGGTTGAAATTTTTTCTCCCACCTCCCAGCCTAACCTCAGGGGCGATCACACTGCTGGGCGTGTATTATAGACCCCCAAACAGTGGGAGGGAGATACAGGAGCAAATATGTCGGCAAATTGCTGTGAAGTCCAAAAACCATGGGGTAGTAATAGGGAATTTTAACTATCCTAATATTGGGACAAATTTAGTGTGAAGGGTATAGAGGGTGCGGAATTTTTGAAATGCATTCAAGAGAACTTTTTTAGTCAGTATGTAGCAAGCCCAACACGAGAGGGAGCAGTCTTGGATTTAGTTTTGGGGAACGAAGCTGGGCAGGTTGAAGGGGTATTAGTGCGAGAGCACTTAGGTGCCAGTGACCATGATTCAGTCAGATTCAAATTAGTTATGGATAAGGACAAGAATAGGCCTGGAATAAAAGTTCAGAATTGGGGAAAAGCGAATTTTGCTCAGTTAAGGAGTAATTTGGCCAAGGTGGAGTGGAAACAGCTATTTGTGGATAAATCAGTGTCGAAACAATGGGAGGCACTCAAGGAGGAGATCCAGAAGGCTCAGGCCAAACATATGCCCTTAGAGAAAAAGGCTGGGAAAAATAATTATAGAGCCCCTCGAGTCTAGGGACTTACAGGGGAGGATTAAGAAAAAAAGGGACGCTTATGTCATTTATCAACGGCTAAATATTATACAATCTTTAGAGGAATATAGAAAGTTAAGAGGCAAAACGAAAAAGAATATTAGGAATGCTAAGAGAGAGCATGAGAAATTCTTGGCCAGTAAAATTAAGGAAAACCCTAAGATGTTCTTTAGTTACCCTTTTACTCTTAATATATTTAAAGAAAGGGTAGGGCCTATTGAGACCATGAGGGCAATCTTTATGTGGAGGTGGAAGATGTTGGGAGGGTTCTTAACGAATACTTTGCATCTGTTTTCACAAAGGAAAGGGGCAATGCAGATACTGCTATCGAGGAGGAGTGTGATATCCTGGATGAAATAAATATAGTGAGAGGAAGTATTAAGGGGTTTAGCAGCTTTGAAAGTAGATAAGTTCCCAGGCCTGGATGAAATGCATCCCAGGCTGTTGAGTGAAGTAAAAGAGGAAATAGCAGAGCCCTTGACCATTATTTTCCAGTCCTCTTTGGATCTGGGCATGGTGCCGGAGGATTGGAGGACTGCTAATGTCATACCCTTGTTAAAGAAGGGAGAAAGGGATAGGCCGAGTAATTAGAGGCCTGTCCACCTAACCTCAGTGGTGGGAAAATTATTGGAAAAAATCCTGAAAGGCAGGATAAATCTGCATTTAGAAAGGCAAGGAGTAATTAGAGACAGTCAGCACGGATTTGTTAAGGGAAGATTGTGTCTGACTCACCTGATTGAATATTTTGAGGAGGTAACCAAGAGGGTCGATGAGGGTAGTGTGTATGATGTAGTAGATGTGGACTTCAGCAAAGCTTTTGATAAGGTCCCACATGGTAGATTGGTCATGAAGGTTAAAGCCTATGGAATACAGGGCAAAGTGTCAAGTTGGATCCAAAATTGGCTTGAAGGTAGGAAGCAAAGGGTAATGATTGATGGATGTTTTTGTGAATGGAAGGATGTTTCCAGTGGGGTTCCGCAGGGCTCAGTACTGATCCCTTGCTTTTTGTGGTATATATCAACGATTGAGATTTGAATATAGGGAGTATGATTAAGAAGTTTGCAGACGACACACAAATTGACTGTGTAGTTAATAATGAAGAGGCAAGTCATGGACTGCAGGAGGATATCAGTCTACTGGTCAGGTGGACAAAGCTGTGGCAAATGGAATTTAATTCGGAGAAGTGTGAGGTGATGCACTTTGGGAGGGCTAATTAAGAAAAGGGTATACACATTAAGCATAGATGAACAAAGGGACCTTGGAGTGCTTGTCCACAGATCCCTGAAAGTAGTAGGCCAGGTGGTTAAGAAGGCATACGGAATGCTTGCCTTTATTGGCCGAGACATAGAATATAAGATCAGGGAGGTTATGCTTAAATTGTATAATACTTTGGTTAGGCCACAGCTGGAAAATTGCGTGCTGTATTCTCGGAGGGACGTGATTGCACTACAGAGGGTGCAGAGGAGATTTGCTAGGATGCTGCCTGGAATGGAGAATCTTAATTATGAGCACAGATTGGATAGACTGGGTTTGTTCTCATTGGAACAGAGGAGGTTGAGATGAGACCTCATTGAAGATGTACAAAATATTGAGGGGCCTGGACATCGTGGATAGTAAGGATCTATTTCCATTGGTGGAGGAGTCTATTACGAGGGGGCATAGTTTTAAGGTGGTTGGTGGAAGGTTTCGAGGGAATTTGAGGGGGGGCTTCTTTACGCAGAGGGTTGTGGGGATCTGGAACTCGCTGCCTGGAAGAGTGGTGGATGCAGAAACCCTCACAACTTTTAAGAGGGTTGGATGGGCACTTAAAGTGCCGTAACCTGCAGGGTTACGGACCTAGAGCTGGTAATTGGGAATAGACTGGATGACCATTTGTTGGTCGGTGCAGATATAATGGTAAGTACTGCAGGGAATAGAATACGGCCAGGGTGATCTCCTGGACTAGTTTTGATCGCCTGGATGGGTCGGAGAGGAATTTTCCCAGATTTTTTTCTTCCTAAATTGGCCTGGGTTTTTATCTGTTTTTTGTCTCTCTCAGGAGATCACATGGCTCAGGTTGGGGTGGAGTGTAGAATATTTTAGTATAAGGGGTGTCACAGTTGTGGTGAGGCGGTTTGGTTGGGCTGGGTGCTCTTTGTCTTTCTGTCATTGTTCATAGGTTTATATGTAACCTTTAGGGCTGTGTGGCTCTTTGTTGGCCGGCGTGGATATGATGGGCCGGAATGGCTTCCTTCTGCGCTGTAAATTTCGATGTTTATCTGTTTCTCTCCTCCTTTTCCTCCCTCACCCCAATCCCCTCCCAAACTTAATGCTGGTAATCATCATCATCATCCTCCAATTTCAAGCTGTTGGTTATCTTCTGAGCCTCAGCACTGTTGCTGGTTCTTGTCTCTTTCTACTGCTGCTCCAAGTGATTGAAAATCACTGCACACTGTGGGTAGGAATTCCTGGTATATCAAGTATTCCCACCCACAGTGTGCAGCAATGTACTTTGAGCAGCTGCTGAGAGGAAGAACTGGCAGCGATGCCGAGGGTGGAGAAGCCTGCGTGTATGTTGGCTGGAACCAGATGGGCCGTTTGGTTGGATATTCCTGGAATAAAAGATGCTCATTTTGAAGCACTGCAGTCTTCGAAGTTACACTGGGAAATAAATACTGGTCTACAAAGTCTAATATGTTCATCTTTGGGGAGAGGGAGTTACCAATGTGAAATTTTACTTGAGGCATGAAGGCATTTATGTTGAAGAGAGAAATTTTAGATGTACACTCGTATCCCACGGGGTCATTTGAAAGTGGGTCTTGATTTCCACGTTGGTAACCGGCCTACATGTCTAACCCTGGATCAAAGAGGATATTTTGTAGATAACACAATTAACTTGTCAAGAGACTTTTTAAAGGTTTGTGACCAAAGGCTGCAAATTCAATTACAAATAAAATGGAAAGTTTAAAAAAAACTTGATTTTTTTTTTGCAAGTGTGACTCAGCAACAGATGAGGAATCCCGACATCTCATTTTATTGCGAGTGTGCAAAAAAGGGTCTTTAACAATTATAGGACATGTTAATCGCTCATTTTTTCTTGTCATCTTCAGTAGGTCCTTTTTGGTGTTTGTTTTTATAGTTAAGTACAACTGATGCACTGCAGGAACCTTGCTTTCCGGACGGACACTTGTGATCCCTGATTTGGCTAAACCCAACTCCCTTAATGTAGTGCAATTATCTTATTTTGTTTCTGAACTGGACACTAGCAGCTTAAATGTGGCTGCAGACTGATTTGGATTCATGAATAGCCATGGCACGTATGTAACTTTTCTTCTGATGTGAGGCGATATCTTGGTTGTTAAAATTTGGAGTTAGAAAATGAAGTTTTAGCTGACTTCAGTAGATTCTATTTCTGATGGAACTGGACATATTCTGTTCCTGATTCCTATTCAGTTGAGAATGGGATCAGGTTCAGCTATCTTGTCTTTTTCCCCCTGTCCTTACAATGGTCCACAAGTCTGCTGTCACCTGCATGAAGAAAGAACACGATTCTTGTGGAACAGGATCGGAGAATGATTTGCTGCCTTTCCAGTAATTTCTACCTCTGGAAAAATTGTTAAGGCTTCTTCCTGATTATGATACTTCTGAGGTGTTTGTTTGAAATTTGTGAGGCGTGCTAAAATATGTGCACCTTGGTAGCACCCCGACAGAAAATTTCCAACAAGGTTTGCTATCAAATTGTTCAGTTAGAATTTTAAAGAAACTATTGGGTATGGGTTTTTTTCAGCTTGGGCTAAGTTGGATATTTGTTGTAACATCAATGAACTGTGACTATAGGTAATCACTGAAATAAGTGTCTCGAGGTAGTGAGAAGTTATATTCCTTGCACTTGAACAATATGTCTTTGCAGCAATGAAGATTTTAGACTGAACTGCCTAAGATTGAAAAGCAAGCTATTGATCTGAAGTGTACGTCAATGTGTGTCAATAGGGTTGTCAGCTGCTCCACAGAAGTAATTGATATTTGACATTTTAGCTATTGATCACGTCTACCAGTTCTGTACTGACTGGTTGGAAATCACATTTATGGATCCAGAGTAGCAGTTATTGCCAGTGCTGTTTAGTGTACGTAATGATTTAAAGAGTAGTTTCTGCTCTTTTAAGGAGTAGGGATTAGAACTGCAACGATTTAATGGATAAAGTGAAGATCCATGGGGGGAGGGGGGAAAAAAATAGTACAAATTGGACAAAAAGCTATATTTTACGTGGATTTGTTGCAATCATGAGGATGGCCCAGGCAATGGGAGCAGCTGGGTGTTTATGTATATGCATCTGCAACTGTAAGCCAGGATCAGTAGTTCTGCTATCTTAAGCTGATTTTTACTGGTTCTCTCTCCTCTCAAACTCATGCATGTGATGCCTCTTTCTCCACACCCCTGCCCCCATTCCATATCTGGTCTGAATAAGGCTTGCAGTGTTGTACTGTTCAGATTCCAGTGCTATGAGTAAGTCATCAGATCCGATCTAATAAGGAAGGTGGTGAGACAGCAAATACATGCATTCTGTCAGTCAGTTGCTTTTCATGAGGTGCTGAGCACTGTACAGGCAAATGAACTAAAAGTGAGGTCCACCGACAGAATCTAATGAACCAAACTTCTTATTCGTTTAAAACTTCAGTCTACTGCGAGTCTTTTTTGATATTGATTGAATTGCGTGGCACAACTGTCATTGAGTTTGCATCTTTCCACTGTTACTAATAGCCCAGATGCTGATGAAATGGGTAGCTACAGTGTTCAAGTCTGTCTATTGTCTTCACAACTTTACATGAAGTTTGCTTATACACTATTAACATGGAGTAGAAATGATGATATCTATTTGGAGAGCATTAAAAGTGGTGCAGATTGTAATGTATTTGCTTCATGGGTTCTTTGCTTAAGAATTTATAGCAACACATTGGTATTAAGAACTAGTTTGTTTATTAACAAAGATTTCACAATCACACTGCACATTACCAGTTCATCCACTCAGCTCACAACTACATACCTCATTGTGGATGACCTTGGCTCCACTGATTGGGGTTTTATTGAATCTTGTGAACATCGCGTGACTGGTTTAAGCCACTCAACATGCAACCGCTGCACAAACCTGTGAGCATACTCACAGGTGCATATATTACACAGATTATTTGAGCACTGGATAAAAACGCACTCCGGAACCTGGAATACCTATCAGATCGGTACCTGGAACTTGAATTGAATGGGCAACAGCACAACTAGATCAGATCACTGATTGCTCAGGGCACTGATTTTAGTCGTGATTTTTAATTTTCTAATTCAGTAATCTGTATTGTACTTTGGACTTTTTTTTAGTCTTGTGGAACAATTTTTAAAATGTAAACTAATTTAATTTAATTACCCCTGTATCACAGCGTATGACTGTGCATCTAATGCTGCTTGTTTGGTCTACAGGGCAATTTGGAAATCCTTTGAACAACTACATTAGACATTATGAAGGTTTATCATATGACACGGACGTACTGCATCAGAAACATCAACATGCCAAGAGGTCGATTTTGCACGATGACCAGTTTATCCACTTGGATTTCCATGCACATGGCCGGTACGTACTGCATGTGTAAAATTTTAAACCCTTCCTCGCAAAAGTATTTATCTTATAAATTCAGCATAACCTTGCTGCATTTTTAAAAATTCTAGCCTGTCTCTGGCATTTCTTCTACCTAGCTGATCAATTTGAGTTCTGAGTTTCCTGAAAAATCTAATTTCTAGCCCTTCTCAATAGATAGAAGACTCTGTTAGAATCCTTGACTACATATGCAACACACCATTGTACCTTTAGTGATTTTTGTCTAGTCTGGTCACCAATATTCCCTCTTTTTTTCGTGCATGCTCCCTTTTAACTGGCTGTGCGGCCCATTCAAATTTTTGCGTACGCACCATTCCTTCCATTTTAAAAGCCGGTGAGCGGCCTGTGCGGGTTCTCTAGACCACTGTGCAGGCGTGCAGCTTAGCGGGAACGTTGCTGGTCACTGCTTCGAAGATTTGAATGAATCTAACCATTCAGATGGCCAGAATCAATAGCAGTTCAGTAGTATATCATTGCACTGATATCCATTGTTATCCGGACGCTAGCCGTGCCAGTGATCTCTGCTCCAATTAATCTTGTGGTTTGATGATCCACGAAAAGAAGAGCAAACTTTTTTTTTTTGTTTTAAACAAAAAAAAAAATGTTGCTTTTATATTGGTCTCCACTCTTCTGGTTTTACATTACGAGCTTGACTCAGCATTTGAATTCATAAAAGATTTCACGCCGAAGTTTTAGTGTAAATTAGGCATGATCTGGAATAGGTTTTAGCTCTTGCCTACAAATCTACTACAACCGTTGCAAGGTACTGCAAAAATATGTTTAATAATTTAACGAATGGTGTTGCCATTTGTTTCTCATGAGAATGTTGTATGGTTTTTGAGATTGTGTTCAATAACCTTATCACTGGGGCGCTTCTCTTTGGAAAGGATCCACATATAAATATGGAAGTCCTGAATGCAAAAGCACTTCATCTTCCCAACCAACTCATAGTCAAGCTAATAAATAAACTTCAAGCAAGCTGGTTCTTCAACTGGCTTCACAGTAAACCTCCAGTTGAGATGGTATCCATTCAACTTACATGAACCTGGCAACACCAAACTAACACTGATTTGTCCTAATTCTTGCATCTATGGTTAAGAAACAGTGAATGGTGGAAATTAAAAACAAAATACTGGAAATGAACAGCTAATCAGAGCATTTAAGAAAGATTGATAGTTTGGAAAGGACCCTTCATCAGAATTTCAGTACCTTTTTAGTACTCTGAAAATATGCCGGTTTCAAAGTTTTTTTTAGTAAGTATCAATTTCTTTTGAGTTGCTTGAATATGACAATGAAATTGTATTTGATGTATAATCAACACTACAAAGGTGAATGGTGTTTTTGTGTTCAGTTTTCTGAGCATTCACTGTTGATCAAAACAAGCCATACCAAAACACGAACATTTGTTTCAAGGCATTGTGGAGTTTAAGCATATCTTTCCACCTGTAACTTGCATTACTGTCATTCTATAATAACAATCGAGTGCTGGGGCTGCTATCTGAAAATGACTCATTTCAAGACAAAGGGTGCTTCGGTTCAAAACCCAGTGTTCATGCGTCGAACTTGCACAACATTGCGTGAGATAAAGTTGTGGTTTTATCTGACCACTTCCACTGCCTACTCATGCTTTGAAGAAGGCATTCTGATCCCTGTGACAGTTGATGCTCAAACTTCCTACAGCACAACTGATGAAAGTATCTAGATTTAATGGGCCCAAGTTTCGAGCCGCGCCTAGAACGGCGCAGTCCCGACCTGGACGCCCGTTTTTCGCGCCACAAAGTGCGCCTAATAAAACCCTCCGTATTCTCCACCTCCCTGCAGGTCCTCTGGCCCTCGGCGCAGCGCAGCAGGAGCTGTAGGGGGCGGAGACAGGTCCCTGCGCTGAAAACAGTGCCGGGACTTCTGCACATGCGCGCTACAGTGGGCGCGCATGTGCAGTAGCTCCAGGCGCCCGAAACTGTGTGGGAGGGGCCGAAGCACGCAGCCCCTAGCCCTGGCCCAATGGCCTCACTGGGGCTGCGTGAATAAGGCTCCTCCCACGGCCAGCTCCTGCTTCCTCCCGACCCGACCCGACTCGACACCCGGTTCCCGCCTCCGGACCCGACACCAACTCCCGCTCCCGCCCCACCACCCCACCCCCTGACTGGACCCGACCCGACTCCCGCTCCCTCTCCTCTCCCCCACCCCCCCCCCCCCCCCCCCCCTGCCGACTGGACCCGACCCGACTCCCGCTACCCCCCGCCTCCGCCCCCGGACTTGATCCGACCTGACCTCCCTCTCCCCTCCCTGACCTCCCTCTCCCCTCCCTCTGTCCTCCCTCTGTCCTCCCTCCCTCCCTCCAACCCGAACCTCCCTCCCTCCCTCCCACCAGCCCCCCCCCCCCTCGACTCGACCCAACGCCACCTACCTATAAATCTGGTGCTGGGGACGGGGCCTGCCCGAAGTCTCGGGCGCGGTCCGTTCAGCCTCCCTCCCCACGGCCCCCATCTCCTTCCTTCCCCGCCACCCCCGATCTCATTTCTTCCCCCCCCCATCTCCTTCTTCCCCCCCCCATCTCCTTCTTCCCCCCCCCCCCATTTCCTTCTTCCCCCCCCCCCCATTTCCTTCTTCCCCCCCATTTCCTTCTTCCCCCCCATTTCCTTCTTCCCCCCCCATTTCCTTCTCCCCCCCCCCCCGATTTCCTTCTTCCCCCCCCCCCCCCATTTCCTTCTTCCCCCCCCCACATTTCCTTCTTCCCCCCCCCCCATTTCCTTCTTCCCCCCACCACATTTCCTTCTTCCCCCCCCCCACATCTCCTTCTTTCCCCCCCCCACATCTCCTTCTTCCCCCCCCCACATCTCCTTCTCCCCCCCCCCCCCATCTCCTTCTCCCCCCCCCCCCATCTCCTTCTCCCCCCCCCCATCTCCTTCTCCCCCCCCCCCCATCTCCTTCTCCCCCCCCCCCATCTCCTTCTCCCCCCCCCCCCCCATCTCCTTCTCCCCCCCCCATCTCCTTCTTCCCCCCCCCATCTCCTTCTTCCCCCCCCCATCTCCTTCTTCCCCCCCCCATCTCCTTCTTCCCCCCCCCCATCTCCTTCTTCCCCCCCCCCATCTCCTTCTTCCCCCCCCCATCTCCTTCTTCCCCCCCCCCCATCTCCTTCTTCCCCCCCCCCCCATCTCCTTCTTCCCCCCCCCCATCTCCTTCTTCCCCCCCCCCATCTCCTTCTTCCCCCCCCCCCCCATCTCCTTCTTCCCCCCCCCCCCATCTCCTTCTTCCCCCCCCCCCCATCTCCTTCTTCCCCCCCCCCCATCTCCTCTTCCCCCCCCCCATCTCCTTCTTCCCCCCCCCCCATCTCCTTCTCCCCCCCCCCCCATCTCCTTCTTCCCCCCCCCCATCTCCTTCTTCCCCCCCCCCCCCATCTCCTTCTTCCCCCCCCCCATCTCCTTCTTCCCCCCCCCCCATCTCCTTCTTCCCCCCCCCCATCTCCTTCTTCCCCCCCCCCCATCTCCTTCTTCCCCCCCCCCATCTCCTTCTTCCCCCCCCCCATCTCCTTCTTCCCCCCCCCCATCTCCTTCTTCCCCCCCCCCCATCTCCTTCTTCCCCCCCCCCATCTCTCTTCTTCCCCCCCCCCATCTCTTCTTCCCCCCCCCCATCTCTCTTCTTCCCCCCCCATCTCTCTTCCCCCCCCCGATCTCTCTTCTTCCCCCCCCGATCTCTCTTCTCCCCCCCCCGATCTCTCTTCTTCCCCCCCCCGATCTCTCTTCTTCCCCCCCCCAGCTCTCTTCTTCCCCCCCCACCAGCTCTCTCCCCCCCCCAGCTCTCTCCCCCC
>NW_027250752.1:0-5000 GCF_044704955.1 Pristiophorus japonicus
ACAAAACTGTCGCTCAACAAACTGATTAAACGGGTTCGGGGAGAGGAGAAGGGTGAGAGAGGTGGGGGGAGAGGGGGAAGGATGGATGGATGGATGGAGGAGAGGTGGGGAGTGAGAGGGGGAAGGATGGATGGAGGAGAGGTGGGGAGTGAGAGGGGGAAGGATGGATGGAGGAGAGGTGGGGAGTGAGAGGGGGAAGGATGGATGGATGGAGGAGAGGTGGGGAGTGAGAGGGGGAAGGATGGATGGATGGAGGAGAGGTGGGGAGTGAGAGGGGGAAGGCTGGATGGATGGATGGAGGAGAGGTGGGGAGTGAGAGGGGGAAGGATGGATGGATGGATGGAGGAGAGGTGGGGAGTGAGAGGGGGAAGGATGGATGGATGGAGGAGAGGTGGGGAGTGAGAGGGGGAAGGATGGATGGATGGAGGAGAGGTGGGGAGTGAGAGGGGGAAGGATGGATGGATGGATGGAGGAGAGGAGAGGTGGGGAGTGAGAGGGGGAAGGATGAATGGATGGAGGAGAGGTGGGGAGTGAGAGGGGGGAGGATGGATGAATGGATGGAGGAGAGGTGGGGAGTGAGAGGGGGGAGGATGGATGGATGGATGGAGGAGAGGTGGGGAGTGAGAGGGGGAAGGATGGATGGATGGAGGAGAGGTGGGGAGTGAGAGGGGGAAGGATGGATGGATGGAGGAGAGGTGGGGAGTGAAAGGGGGAAGGGTGGATGGATGGATGGAGGAGAGGTGGGGAGTGAGAGGGGGAAGGATGGATGGATGGAGGAGAGGTGGGGAGTGAGAGGGGGAAGGATGGATGGATGGAGGAGAGGAGAGGTGGGGAGTGAGAGGGGGAAGGATGGATGGATGGATGGAGGAGAGGTGGGGAGTGAGAGGGGGAAGGATGGATGGAGGAGAGGTGGGGAGTGAGAGGGGGAAGGATGGATGGATGGAGGAGAGGTGGGGAGTGAGAGGGGGAAGGATGGATGGATGGAGGAGAGGTGGGGAGTGAGAGGGGGAAGGATGGATGGATGGAGGAGAGGTGGGGAGTGAGAGGGGGAAGGATGGATGGAGGAGAGGAGAGGTGGCGAGGAGAGATGGTAGACAGGGAGGAGAGGGTCAGAATCGAGCTTTACAACACTGGGGTACAGTTCTGGGACCATGTGTGTAACCCGCGTACTGTGCGCTCTGGGACTGTGTGTAGCCCGCGTACTGCGCCCTATGGGACTGTGTGTGTAGCCCGCATAGTGGGCACTCTGGGACCATGTTTAGCCCACGTACTGTGCCCACTGTGACTGTGTGTAGCCCGCGTACTGCGCCCTCTGGGACTGTGTGTGTAGCCCGCATAGTGGGCACTCTGGGACCATGTTTAGCCCGCGTACTGCGCCCTCTGGGACTATGTGTAACCCGCGTACTGTGCATTCTGGGACTGTGTGTAGCCTGCATACTGTGCGCTCCGGGACTGTGTGTAGCCTGCGGACTGTGCGCACTGGTACCGTGTGAAGCCCACGTATTGTGCACCCTTGGACCGTGTATAGCCCACGTACTGTGCCCACTGGGACAGTGTGTAACCCGCGTACAGTGACCTCTCGGACCATGTATTTAGCCTGCCTATTGTGCCCACTGGGACCATGTGTGTAACTCGCGTACTGCCTTCTGGGACTGTGTGTGTAGCCCGTGTACTGTGCCCACTGGGACCATGTTTAGCCCGCGTAGTGTGCCCACATGGACTGTGTGTAGCCCACATACTGTGCGCTCTGGGACTGTGTTTAGCCTTACTACTGTGCCCACTGGAACTGTGTGTAGCCCATATACTGCACCCTCTGGGACCATGTTCAGCCCGCGTACTGTGCACTTTGGGATTGGGTTTAGCTCGCGTACCGCGCCCTCTGGGACCATGTGTAGCCCGCGTACTGCGCCCTCTGGGACCATGTGTAGCCCATGGACTGTGCCCTCTGGGACTGTGTGTGTAGCCCGTGTAGTGCGCCCTCTGGGGACCGTGTTTTGCCTGTGTACTGTGCGCTCTGTGACCATGTTTAGCCCACGTACTGTGCCCTCTGAGACTGTGTTTAGCCTGTGTACTGTGTGCTCTGTGACCGTGTGTAGCCTGTGTAGTGCGCCCTCTGGGACTGTGTTTAGCCTGTGTACTGTGTGCTCTGTGACTGTGTTTTGCCTGTGTACTGTGCGCTCTATGACCGTGTTTTGCCTGTGTACTGTGCGCTCTGTGACCGTGTTTTGCCTGTGTACTGTGCGCTCTGTGACCGTGTTTAGCCTGTGTACTGTGCGCTCTGTGACCGTGTTTTGCCTGTGTACTGTGTGCTCTGTGACCGTGTTTTACCTGTGTAGTGCGCCCTCTGGGACTGTGTTTTACCTGTGTACTGTGTGCTCTGTGACCGTGTTTTGCCTGTGTAGTGCGCCCTCTGGGACTGTGTTTTGCCTGTGTACTGTGCGCTCTGGGACCGTGTTTTGCCTGTGTACTGTGCGCTCTGGGACCGTGTTTTGCCTGTGTACTGTGCGCTCTGGGACCGTGTTTAGCCTGTGTACTGTGCGCTCTGGGACCGTGTTTAGCCTGTGTACTGTGCGCTCTGGGACCGTGTTTAGCCCGCGTGTTTACACACAGACAGATGTGCAATGATCAGATTTGCAGCCTGTTTGTTGGTGCACAGAGTCGGATACCAGATGCCTGTTATCTGCAGCTTCCTGCCGCTGGGATCACTCCTGCCTAATCGCCGTAACTCCCAGCCAACACACGGGGCTTATCCTGATCGCTTACTGCTCGGGGACACAGGCTCCCAATCGAGCTGCAGTAATCCCCGAGTCTCACTTCGCTCCGCTTCCCCGACACCACCGGTCAAACTCCCCGCCACCCTCCCCCTCCACCAGCGCCTCTCTCCCCCTCCACCAGCGCCTCTCTCCCCCTCCACCAGCGCCTCTCTCCCCTCCACCAGCGCCTCTCTCCCCCTCCACCAGCGCCTCTCTCCCCCTCCACCAGCGCCTCTCTCCCCCTCCACCAGCGCCTCTCTCCCCCTCCACCAGCGCCTCTCTCCCCCTCCACCAGCGCCTCTCTCCCCCTCCACCAGCGCCTCTCTCCCCCTCCACCAGCGCCTCCCTCCCCCTCCACCAGCGCCTCCCTCCCCCTCCACCAGTGCCTCTCTCCCCCTCCACCAGCGCCTCTCTCCCCCTCCACCAGCGCCTCTCTCCCCCTCCACCAGCGCCTCTCTCCCCCTCCACCAGCGCCTCTCTCCCCCTCCACCAGCGCCTCTCTCCCCCTCCACCAGCGCCTCTCTCCCCCTCCACCAGCGCCTCTCTCCCTCGTTCCTCTCCCGACTCCCCTCGTACCCCATCCACACTCCGCTCGTCCCCGAGACCCACTTCCTGTTCCGTCGACCCCCGTTCCTACCAACCTGCTGGGCCCCCCAACTCTCTCCTTGGCCCCCACATTAGCCGACAGCGTTTCATGGTTCTCTCTCCTCAGAAACTCTCCCTCCTCGTATATCTGGACCTGTCGGCAGCCTTTGACACGGTTGGCCCACTCCATCCTCCTCCATCGCCGCTCCAGCATCGTCCAGCTGGGTGGGACCGCCCTCGCCTGGTTCCAGTCTTCTCCATCGAATCGTAGCCCGAGAATCGCCTGCAATGGCTTCTCTTCCCACCCCCCCCCATCGTTACCCCTGGTGTCCCCCAGGATCTATCCTTGGCCCCCTCCTGTTTCACATCTACACGTTGCCCCTTGGTGATATCCGGAAACACAGCGCCAGTTTCCACATGTACGCTGACACCCAGCTCGACCTCACCCCCCACTTCTCCCGACCCCTCCTCACTCTCTAAATTGTCACACTGCTTGTCCCACATCCAGGTCTGGATGAGCAGAAATTTTCTCCATGGAATACCGGGAAGAGCGAAGCCATTGTTTTCGGTCCTCGCCACAGACTCCGTTCCCCAGCCCCCCCGACTCCCTCCCTCTCCCCAACTCCTGTCTGAGGCTGAACCAGACTGTTCACCACCTCGGGGTCATATCTGACCCTGAAATGAGCTTCCGGCCACATATCCCGCAGCATAACTAAACCCGTCTATTTCCCCCTCCGTAACATCGCCCGTCTCTGCCCCCTGCCTCAGCTCATCCGCTGCTGAAACCCTCATCCCTGCCTTTGTTACCTCCAGACTTGACCATTCACACGCACTCCTGGCCGGCCTCCCACATTCTACCCGACGTAAACTAGAGGTGATCCAAAACTCGGCTGTCCCCGTGTCCTAACTCACACCCAGTCCCACTCACCCATCACCCCCTGTGCTCACTGCCCCCGTGTCCTAACTCACACCCAGTCCCACTCACCCATCACCCCCTGTGCTCACTGACCCGTGTCCTAACTCACACCCAGTCCCACTCACCCATCACCCCCTGTGCTCACTGACCCGTGTCCTAACTCACACCCAGTCCCACTCACCCATCACCCCCTGTGCTCACTGCCCCCGTGTCCTAACTCACACCAAGTCCCGCTCACCCATCACCCCCTGTGCCCCGTGTCCTAACTCACACCCAGTCCCACTCACCCATCACCCCCTGTGCTCACTGACCCCGTGTCCTAACTCGCACCCAGTCCCACTCACCCATCACCCCCTGTGCTCACTGACCCGTGTCCTAACTCTCACCCAGTCCCACTCACCCATCACCCCCTGTGCTCACTGACCCCGTGTCCTAACTCACACCCAGTCCCACTCACCCATCACCCCCTGTGCTCACTGCCCCGTGTCCTAACTCACACCCAGTCCCACTCACCCATCACCCCCTGTGCTCATTGCCCCGTGTCCTAACTCACACCCAGTCCCACTCACCCATCACCCCCTGTGCTCACTGCCCCGTGTCCTAACTCGCACCCAGTCCCACTCACCCATCACCCCCTGTGCTCACTGACCCCGTGTCCTAACTCGCACCCAGTCCCACTCACCCATCACCCCCTGTGCTCACTGCCCCGTGTCCTAACTCACACCCAGTCCCACTCACCCATCACC
>NW_027250752.1:10000-44823 GCF_044704955.1 Pristiophorus japonicus
CGAGCTCCCTGTGTGGATGTGGGAGGGTGTGGAGGAAGACACCAGTTGCTGTGAATTCTGCCCAGGAATCCTGAAAGAACCGAGCTCTGCACAGCTGTTGAAGTGGAGCACTGAAGGCTGAATAATTCCTTTAGTTTCTGACGTGAAAGAGAGAGTCTTAAACAGACGGTGAGAGACTGCGAGAAGAATTGAGTGAAAGGGGAATACACATTGCACAGAGTGCTCGCATTGTCGAGGCCCTCTCTGTTCTAATCAAGCGATCATGCAGAGTAAATGCCCCAGCACTGCTCCTAATGATTCCTGAATGACGGGCTCTCGGGTCATCCCTGAAAGCTTCATTGACTGAGAGTCTCACTCTCACTCTTCATAAAACTGCCATACAATCCTCCGCTCCTCGCCCCGGCCCTGTGTGGGGCTGATGGAGACATGCCATGCCTGCAGCCCAGAGGGTCACCCCACTCCCGGGGCCCGGGGAGCCCTGTGTGGGGGAGGGTGAGATTGTTGGTGGGTAGGACCTGTCCTCACACTCACACACACACACACACTCTCACACTCACTCTCACACTCACACTCACAACACACACACTACACTCACCTCACACTCACACACACACACACACTCACACTCACACTCTCTCACACACTCTCACACTCACACACACACACACACACTCACACTCACACACACTCTCACACTCACACACACACACACACTCACACTCTCTCACACACTCACACTCACTCTCACACACACACACACACACTCTCACACTCACATTCACACACTCTCACACACTCACACTCACACTCACACACACACTCTCACACTCACACTCACACACACGCTCACACACACACACTCACACACTCACACACTCACACACTCACACACACACACACACTCACACACTCACACACACACTCACACTCTCACACTCTCACACTCTCACACTCTCACACTCACACACACTCACACACACACACACATGTTCCACTCTCTCACACACTCACACACACACTCTCACACTCACACTCACACACTCACACTCACTACCACTCACACACACTCACTCTCACAGCACCACACACACACTCACACACATACACACACTCACACGCACACACACACACTCTCACACTTCACACACACACACACGCTCACACTCTCTCACTCTCACTCACACACACACTCACACACACTCTCACACTCACACACACACTCACACACTCTCACACTCACGCTCACACTCTCTCACACACACACACACACACACGCTCACACACTCTCACACTCACACACACACTCTCACACACACTCACACTCTCACACTCACACACATACACACACACACACACGCTCACACTCTCACACTCACACACACACTCTCACACACACACTCTCACACACTCACACACTCTCTCTCACACACTCTCTCTCACACACTCTCTCACACTCTCTCTCTCTCACACTCTCTCTCACACACTCTCTCTCTCACACACTCACACTCTCTCTCACACACTCTCTCTCACACACTCTCTCTCTCACACACTCACTCACACTCTCTCTCTCACACTCTCTCACACACTCTCTCACACACTCTCTCACACACTCTCTCTCTCACACACTCACACACTCTCTCACACACACACTCACACTTTCTCTCACACTCTCACACACACACACTCTCACTCTCTCTCACACACACTCTCACACTCTCTCATTCTCTCTCACACACTCTCTCTCTCACACACACACACACTCACACACTCTCTCAATCACACTCTCAATCACACACTCTCTCACACTCTCTCTCTCACACTCTCACACACACACACTCTCACACTCTCTCACACACACACACTCTCACACTCTCTCACACTCTCACACACTCTCACTCACACACTCTCACACTCTCTCACACTCTCTCACACTCACACTCTCACACACTCTCACACACACACACTCTCTCTCACACACTCTCTCACACTCTCACACACACACACTCTCACTCACACACACACACTCTCACACTCAAACACACTCTCTCACACTCTCTCCTCTCTCTCTCTCGCACTCTCTCTCACACTCACTTTCTCATTCACACTCACTCACACATTCACATTCACACTCACTCTCACACACACTCACACACACGCTCTCTCTCACACACACTCACATACTGACTCTCTCTCTTTCACACTCGCTTTCTCACACACACACTCTCTCTCTCTCTCTCTCTCTCACACTCACTTTCTCACACTCACACACTCGCTTTCTCACACACGAGAGAAAGGGGGAAGAGAGGGTGTGGGAGAGAGGCAGGAGGGTGAAAGCTTATCAGAAATAGGAGCAGGTGTGGGCCATTCGGCCCCTCGAGCCTGCTCCACCATTCAATACGACCATGGCTGATCCGATCATGGACTCAGCTCCACTTCCCCGCCCGCTCCCCATAACCCTTCACTCCCTTATCGCCCAAAAATCTGTCTATCTCCACCTTAAATATATTCAATGTCCCGGCCTCCACAGCTCTCTGGGGCAGAGAATTCCACAGAGTTACAACCCTCTGAGAGAAGAAATTCCTCCTCATCTCAGTTTTAAATGGGCGGCCCCTTATTCTAAGACCATGCCCCCTAGTTCTAGTCTCCCCCATCAGTGGGAACATCCTCTCTGCATCCACCTTGTCAAGCCCCCTCATAATCTGATACGTTTCGATAAGATCGCCTCTCATTCTTGAGAGTGAGTGAGAGGGAGGGAAGGGGAGTGAGAGGGATGGTGGGTGAAAGAGGGAGAGAGGGAGAGGGGAGGGGGGAGGGAGAGACGGAGGGTGGGGTGTGGGGAGAGGGGGAGAGCAAGAAGGGAGGGGGAGGGAGAGGGAGGGTGGTGGAGGAGCGGCGAGGGAGCGGGGAGTGAGGGAAGAGGAGTTTTGTCCGTCGAGTGTTTCTGAGCCACTTGATCCCATGTTGACCTGTGACCTTCGCTCTCTGCCATCAGGTCGTGCGGCCCATTTCTCCCAGCAGCCCTCAGACCAGGTGGTGGTGGCTGGACAGTTGGTGACCCTGAGCTGTGGGGTCAGCGGGTATCGTGGCATCGTCCAGTGGACCAAGGATGGACTAGCCCTCGGAGCGGAGCGCGACCTCCCGGGTACGTGACACTGGGGGGGGGGGCAGGGGGCGTAACCTCCCGGGTATGTGACCCTGGGGGGGGGGCAAGGGGCGCGACCTTCTGGATACATGACCCTGGGGAGGGCAAGAGGCGCGACCTCCCGGGTACGTGACACTGGGGGGGGCAGGGGGCGCGACCTCCCGGGTATGTGACCCTGGGGGGGGGGGGCAAGGGGCGCGACCTTCTGGGTACATGACCCTGGGGGCAGGGGGTGCGACCTCCTGGGTACATGACCCTGGGGGGCGCAGGGAGCGCGACCTCCCGGGTACGTGAACCTGGGGGGGGGGGGCAGGGGGCGTGACCTCCCGGGTATGTGACCCTGGGGGGGGGGGCAAGGGGCGCGACCTCCTGGGTACATGACCCTGGGGGCAGGGGGCACGACCTCCTGGGTACATGACCCTGGGGGCAGGGGGCACGACCTCCTGGGTACATGACCCTGGTGGGGGGGGGGCCAGGGGGCACGACCTCCCGGGTACCTGACCCTGGGGGGGGGGGGGGCCAGGGGGCACGACCTCCTGGGTACGTGACCCTGTGGGGGGGGGGGCAGGGGGCACGACCTCCTGGGTACGTGACACTGGGGAGGGTGGAGGGGACTGTGCGGAGGAGATGGGGGGAGGGGGGAGGGGACTGTGTGGAGGAGGATGGGGAGGAGGGGAGGAGGGGACTGCGGAGGAGGATGGGGAGGGGGGGAGTGGGAGGGGACTGTGCGGAGGAGGATGGGGAGGGGGGGAGTGGGAGGGGACTGTGCGGAGGAGATGGGGGGAGTGGGAGGGGACTGTGTGGAGGAGGATGGGGGGAGGGGGGAGGGGACTGCGGAGGAGGATGGGGAGGGGGAGAGTGGGAGGGGACTGCGGAGGAGGATGGGGAGGGGGGAAGTGGGAGGGGACTGTGTGGAGGAGGATGGGGAGGAGGGGGGAGGTACGCAGGCCGCACTGTGGCACAGCACAGTTGCCCCTCAGGACCCTAACCCTCTGATTCTCGTTCTCCGCCCCCGGGAGCAGGGTGGTCCCGATATTCGGTCAGCGGGGAGCTCAGTGCGGGCGAACACAATCTGCGCATCGAAGCGGCCCAGCTCGAGGATGACGCGGTTTATGAATGTCAGGCCACGCAGGTCGGGCTGAGGTCACGGAGGGCAAGGCTCAACATTCTCGGTGAGTTCGTGTCCGGGGTCACTCACTAACTGTACAGAGTCACTGTTTATTCAGGGTAAGGGTCACTCACTAACTGTACAGAGTCACTGTTTATTCAGGGTAAGGGTCACTCACTGTAACTGTACAGGGTCACTGTTTATTCAGGGTAAGGGTCACTCACTAACTGTACAGAGTCACTGTTTATTCAGGGTAAGGGTCACTCACTGTAACTGTACAGAGTCACTCTTTATTCAGGGTAAGGGTCACTCACTAACTGTACAGAGTCACTGTTTATTCAGGGTAAGGGTCACTCACTAACTGTACAGAGTCACTGTTTATTCAGGGTAAGGGTCACTCACTGTAACTGTACAGAGTCACTGTTTATTCAGAGTAAGGGTCACTCACTAACTGTACAGAGTCACTGTTTATTCAGGGTAAGGGTCACTCACTGTAACTGTACAGAGTCACTGTTTATTCAGGGTAAGGGTCACTCACTAACTGTACAGAGTCACTGTTTATTCAGGGTAAGGGTCACTCACTAACTGTACAGAGTCACTGTTTATTCAGGGTAAGGGTCACTCACTCACTGTACAGAGTCACTGTTTATTCAGGGTAAGGGTCACTCACTCACTGTACAGAGTCACTGTTTATTCAGGGTAAGGGTCACTCACTAACTGTACAGAGTCACTGTTTATTCAGGGTAAGGGTCACTCACTAACTGTACAGAGTCACTGTTTATTCAGGGTAAGGGTCACTCACTAACTGTACAGAGTCACTGTTTATTCAGGGTAAGGATCACTCACTAACTGTACAGAGTCACTGTTTATTCAGGGTAAGGGTCACTCACTAACTGTACAGAGTCACTGTTTATTCAGGGTAAGGGTCACTCACTAACTGTACAGAGTCACTGTTTATTCAGGGTAAGGGTCACTCACTGTAACTGTACAGAGTCACTGTTTATTCAGGGTAAGGGTCACTCACTGTAACTGTACAGAGTCACTGTTTATTCAGGGTAAGGGTCACTCACTAACTGTACAGAGTCACTGTTTATTCAGGGTAAGGGTCACTCACTGTATCTGTACAGAGTCACTGTTTATTCAGGGTAAGGGTCACTCACTAACTGTACAGAGTCACTGTTTATTCAGGGTAAGGGTCACTCACTGTAACTGTACAGAGTCACTGTTTATTCAGGGTAAGGGTCACTCACTAACTGTACAGAGTCACTGTTTATTCAGGGTAAGGGTCACTCACTAACTGTACAGCGTCACTGTTTATTCAGGGTAAGGGTCACTCACTGTGTAACTGTACAGAGTCACTGTTTATTCAGGGTAAGGGTCACTCACTAACTGTACAGGGTCACTGTTTATTCAGGGTAAGGGTCACTCACTAACTGTACAGCGTCACTGTTTATTCAGGGTAAGGGTCACTCACTGTGTAACTGTACAGAGTCACTGTTTATTCAGGGTAAGGGTCACTCACTGTAACTGTACTTGTCACTGTTTATTCAGGGTAAGGGTCACTCACTAACTGTACAGAGTCACTGTTTATTCAGGGTAAGGGTCACTCACTAACTGTACAGAGTCACTGTTTATTCAGGGTAAGGGTCACTCATTAACTGTACAGAGTCACTGTTTATTCAGGGTAAGGGTCACTCACTGTGTAACTGTACAGAGTCAGTGTTTATTCAGGGTAAGGGTCACTCACTAACTGTACAGAGTCACTGTTTATTCAGGGTAAGGGTCACTTACTAACTGTACAGTGTCACTGTTTATTCAGGGTAAGGGTCACTCACTGTAACTGAACAGAGTCAGTGTTTATTCAGGGTAAGGGTCACTCACTAACTGTACAGAGTCACTGTTTATTCAGGGCAAGGGTCACTCACTGTGTAACTGTCCAAAGTCACTGTTTATTCAGGGTAAGGGTCACTCACTAACTGTACAGTGTCACTGTTTATTCAGGGTAAGGGTCACTCACTAACTGTACAGAGTCACTGTTTATTCAGGGTAAGGGTCACTCACTAACTGTACAGAGTCACTGTTTATTCAGGGTAAGGGTCACTCACTAACTGTACAGAGTCACTGTTTATTCAGGGTAAGGGTCACTCTCTAACTGTACAGAGTCACTGTTTATTCAGGGTAAGGGTCACTCACTAACTGTACAGAGTCACTGTTTATTCAGGGTAAGGGTCACTCACTGTAACTGTACAGTGTCACTGTTTATTCAGGGTAAGGGTCACTCACTAACTGTACAGAGTCACTGTTTATTCAGGGTAAGGGTCACTCACTGTAACTGTACAGAGTCACTGTTTATTCAGGGTAAGGGTCACTCACTAACTGGACAGAGTCACTGTTTATTCAGGGTAAGGGTCACTCACTGTGTAACTGTACAGAGTCACTGTTTATTCAGGGTTAGGGTCACTCACTAACTGTACAGAGTCACTGTTTATTCAGGGTAAGGGTCACTCACTAACTGTACAGAGTCACTGTTTATTCAGGGTAAGGGTCACTCACTAACTGTACAGGGTCACTGTTTATTCAGGATAAGGGTCACTCACTAACTGTACAGAGTCACTGTTTTTTTCAGGGTAAGGGTCACTCACTGTGTAACTGTACAGAGTCACTGTTTATTCAGGGTAAGGGTCACTCACTGTAACTGTACAGAGTCACTGTTTATTCAGGGTAAGGGTCACTCACTGTAACTGTACAGAGTCACAGTTTATTCGGGGTAAGGGTCACTCACTAACTGTACAGAGTCACTGTTTATTCAGGGTAAGGGTCACTCACTAACTGTACAGAGTCACTGTTTATTCGGGGTAAGGGTCACTCACTAACTGTACAGAGTCACTGTTTATTCAGGGTAAGGGTCACTCACTGTGTAACTGTACAGAGTCACTGTTTATTCAGGGTAAGGGTCACTCACTAACTGTACAGAGTCACTGTTTATTCAGGGTAAGGTTCACTCACTAACTGTACAGAGTCACTGTTTATTCAGGGTAAGGGTCACTCACTGTAACTGTACAGAGTCACTGTTTATTCAGGGTAAGGGTCACTCACTGTAACTGTACAGAGTCACTGTTTATTCAGGGTAAGGGTCACTCACTAACTGTACAGAGTCACTGTTTATTCAGGGTATGGGTCACTCACTAACTGTACAGAGTCACTGTTTATTCAGGGTAAGGATCACTCACTAACTGTACAGAGTCACTGTTTATTCAGGGTAAGGATCACTCACTAACTGTACAGAGTCACTGTTTATTCAGGGTAAGGGTCACTCACTAACTGTACAGGGTCACTGTTTATTCAGGGTAAGGATCACTCACTAACTGTACAGAGTCACTGTTTATTCAGGGTAAGGATCACTCACTAACTGTACAGAGTCACTGTTTATTCAGGGTAAGGGTCACTCACTGTGTAACTGTACAGAGTCACTGTTTATTCAGGGTAAGGGTCACTCACTGTTTAACTGTACAGAGTCACTGTTTATTCAGGGTAAGGGTCACTCACTGTGTAACTACAGAGTCACTGTTTATTCAGGGTAAGGGTCACTCACTAACTGTACAGAGTCACTGTTTATTCAGGGTAAGGTCAATCACTAACTGTACAGAGTCACTGTTTATTCAGGGTAAGGGTCACTCACTAACTGTACAGAGTCACTGTTTATTCAGGGTAAGGGTCACTCACTAACTGTACAGAGTCACTGTTTATTCAGGGTGAGGGTCACTCACTAACTGTTCAGAGTCACTGTTTATTCAGGGTAAGGGTCACTCACTGTAACTGTACAGAGTCACTGTTTATTCAGGGTAAGGGTCACTCACTGTGTAACTGTACAGAGTCACTGTTTATTCAGGGTAAGGGTCACTCACTAACTATACAGAGTCACGGTTTATTCAGGGTAAGGGTCACTCACTGTGTAACTGTACAGAGTCACTGTTTATTCAGGGTAAGGGTCACTCACTAACTGTACAGAGTCACTGTTTATTCAGGGTAAGGGTCACTCACTAACTGTACAGAGTCACTGTTTATTCAGGGTAAGGGTCACTCACTGTAACTGTACAGAGTCACTGTTTATTCAGGGTAAGGGTCACTCACTAACTGTACAGAGTCACTGTTTATTCAGGGTAAGGGTCACTCTCTAACTGTACAGAGTCACTGTTTATTCAGGGTAAGGGTCACTCACTAACTGTACAGCGTTACTGTTTATTCAGGGAAAGGGTCACTCACTGTAACTCTACAGAGTCACTGTTTATTCAGGGTAAGGGTCACTCACTGTGTAACTGTACAGAGTCACTGTTTATTCAGGGTAAGGGTCACTCACTAACTGTACAGAGTCACTGTTTATTCAGGGTAAGGGTCACTCACTAACTGTACAGAGTCACTGTTTATTCAGGGTAAGGGTCACTCACTGTGTAACTGTACAGAGTCACTGTTTATTCAGGGTAAGGGTCACTCACTGTAACTGTACAGAGTCACTGTTTATTCAGGGTAAGGGTCACTCACTAACTGTACAGAGTCACTGTTTATTCAGGGTAAGGGTCACTCACTAACTGTACAGAGTCACTGTTTATTCAGGGTAAGGTTCACTCACTAACTGTACAGTGTCACTGTTTATTCAGGGTAAGGGTCACTCACTGTGTAACTGTACAGAGTCACTGTTTATTCAGGGTAAGGGTCACTCACTGTGTAACTGTACAGAGTCACTGTGTATTCAGGGTAAGGGTCACTCACTAACTGTACAGAGTCACTGTTTATTCAAGGTAAGGGTCACTCACTAACTGTACAGAGTCACTGTTTATTCAGGGTAAGGGTCACTCACTGTAACTGTACAGAGTCACTGTTTATTCAGGGTAAGGGTCACTCACTAACTGGACAGAGTCACTGTTTATTCAGGGTAAGGGTCACTCACTAACTGTACAGAGTCACTGTTTATTCAGGGTAAGGGTCAGTCACTTACTGTACAGAGTCACTGTTTATTCAGGATAAGGTTCACTCACTAACTGTACAGTGTCACTGTTTATTCAGGGTAAGGGTCACTCACTGTGTAACTGTACAGAGTCACTGTTTATTCAGGGTAAGGGTCACTCACTGTGTAACTGTACAGAGTCACTGTTTATTCAGGGTTAGTGTCACTCACTAACTGTACAGAGTCACTGTTTATTCAGGGTAAGGGTCACTCACTAACTGTACAGAGTCACTGTTTATTCAGGGTAAGGGTCACTCACTAACTGTACAGGGTCACTGTTTATTCAGGGTAAGGGTCACTCACTAACTGTACAGAGTCACTGTTTATTCAGGGTAAGGGTCACTCACTGTGTAACTGTACAGAGTCACTGTTTATTCAGGGTAAGGATCACTCACTAACTGTACAGAGTCACTGTTTATTCAGGGTAAGGGTCACTCACTGTTTAACTGTACAGAGTCACTGTTTACTCAGGGTAACGGTCACTCACTGTAACTGGACAGAGTCACTGTTTATTCAGGGTAAGGGTCACTCACTGTGTAACTGTACATAGTCACTGTTTATTCAGGGTAAGGGTCACTCACTGTTACTGTACAGAGTCACTGTTTATTCAGGGTAAGGTCACTCACTAACTGTACAGAGTCACTGTTTATTCAGGGTAAGGGTCACTCACTAACTGTACAGAGTCACTGTTTATTCAGGGTGAGGGTCACTCACTAACTGTTCAGAGTCACTGTTTATTCAGGGTAAGGGTCACTCACTAACTGTACAGAGTCACTGTTTATTCAGGGTAAGGGTCACTCACTGTGTAACTGTACATAGTCACTGTTTATTCAGGGTAAGGGTCACTCACTGTTACTGTACAGAGTCACTGTTTATTCAGGGTAAGGGTCACTCACTGTAATTGTACAGAGTCACTGTTTATCCAGGGTAAGGGTCACTCACTAACTGTACAGAGTCACTGTTTATTCAGGGTAAGGGACACTCACTAACTGTACAGAGTCACTGTTTATTCAGGGTAAGGGTCACTCACTGTAACTGTACAGAGTCACTGTTTATTCAGGGTAAGGATCACTCACTAACTGTACAGAGTCACTGTTTATTCAGGGTAAGGGTCACTCACTGTGTAACTGTACAGAGTTACTGTTTATTCAGGGTAAGGGTCACTCACTAACTGTACAGAGTCACTGTTTATTCAGGGTAAGGGTCACTCACTCACTGTACAGAGTCACTGTTTATTCAGGGTAAGGGTCACTCACTCACTGTCCAGAGTCACTGTTTATTCAGGGTAAGGGTCACTCACTAACTGTACAGAGTCACTGTTTATTCAGGGTAAGGGTCACTCACTGTGTAACTGTACAGAGTCACTGTTTATTCAGGGTAAGGGTCACTCACTCACTGTCCAGAGTCACTGTTTATTCAGGATAAGGGTCACTCACTGTGTAACTGTACGGAGTCACTGTTTATTCAGGGTAAGGGTCACTCACTGTGTAACTGTACGGAGTCACTGTTTATTCAGGGTATGGGTCACTCACTCACTGTCCAGAGTCACTGTTTATTCAGGGTAAGGGTCACTCACTAACTGTACAGAGTCACTGTTTATTCAGGGTAAGGGTCACTCACTAACTGTACAGAGTCACTGTTTATTCAGGGTAAGGGTCACTCACTAACTGTACAGAGTCACTGTTTATTCAGGGTAAGGGTCACTCACTAACTGTACAGAGTCACTGTTTATTCAGGGTAAGGATCACTCACTCACTGTACAGAGTCACTGTTTATTCAGGGTAAGGGGTAAGGGTCACTCACTCACTGTATGGACTCACTGTTTATTCAGCGGGGTCAGGGTTTGATGCAGTGTATATTTAGTGACGAGAATAATGCTTTGCCTGTAGTTGCCCCGGACAGTCCTGTGATCGAGGGTGGTCCATTGTTGACGCTCAGGGCCCAGACTCACTATAACCTGACGTGTGTGTCGAGTGGGGCAAAGCCAGCCGCGGACATCAGTTGGTACAAGGACGGAGAGCTCCAGGTCTCCGCACTCTACAGCAAGGTGAGAATCCTCGCTGGCCATCTCAACCCATCACCCCCAGGGTGGAGCCCCGCAATTGGTTGGGAAAAAATGATGAATTTCCTCAGCCAGTTAATGGCCAAGGAGGGTGTGGGGATTGAGGGTAAGTTCCATATAGACCAGCCCAGCAATTCCCTTCACCGCCCATCATACCCGTCAATATTCCGTGGTCCATGGTCCATGGTCAACACAGGTTTCCCTGGGATCCTGGTACAGGGTTTGGGTCCATTGGGATTGTGCACAGTGGGAGTGAATGGGAAGGGGTTTGGGTCCATTGGGATTGTGTACAGTGGGAGTGAATGGGAAGGGGTTTGGGTCCATTGGGATTGTGTACAGTGGGAGTGAATGGGAAGGGGTTTGGGTCCATTGGGATTGCGTACAGTGGGAGTGAATGGGAAGGGGTTTGGGTCCATTGGGATTGCATACAGTGGGAGTGAATGGGAAGGGGTTTGGGTCCATTGGGATTGGGTACGGTGGGAGTGAATGGGGAGGGTGTGATGTGGGTCCTGGGGTTGGGTCTGCCACTATTGGAGCTGAGAGTGGGTGTTGTGGTTCCCGTGTTCATCCTTTGTTGGTCTGATTGTGGAATTCCCTCCGCAGTGTTTAATGGATGATGGGAAGAGGGAGAATGCGACATCTGTTCTTCCAATTATCCCCGAAAGCAGGGAGACAGGAATCTCCTACATCTGTCGCGCCAGTAACCAGGCCTCACCTGCAGGGAGGCAGGTCTCCGCAACCCTCAACGTCCAATGTGAGTCCCTGCCAACATCTTCAGCTTGCATTTATATAGCGCCTATAACATAGTAAAACGTCCCACGGAGCTTCACGGGATCCATGGTCAAACACAATTTGGCACAAAGCCACAGGAGGAGTTATTAGGGACAGGCGACCAACAGCTGGGTCACAGAGCTGGGTTTTAAACAATGTCATAAAGGAGGAGAGAGAGGCGGAGAGGTTTAGGGAGGGAGTTCCAGAGCTTGGGGCCCAGGCAGCTGAAGGCACGGCCACCGATGGTGGAGCGATTATAATCAGGGATGGTCAGGAGGGCAGAATTAGAGGAGCGCAGAGATCTCAGGGGGTTTGTGGGGCTGGAGGAAGTTACAGAGATAGGGAGGGGTGTAGGGGCTGGAGGGTTCTAGAGATAGGGAGGGGTGTAGGGGCTGGAGGGGGTTAATGAGATAGGGAGGGGTGTAGGGGCTGGAGGACACTACAGAGATAGGGAGGGGTGTTGGGGCTGGAGGGTTATAGAGATAGGGAGAGGTGTAGTGGCTGGAGGGTTATAGAGATAGGGAGGGGTGTAGGGGCTGGAGGAGGTTATGGAGATAGGGAGGGTTGTAGGGGCTGGAGGGGGTTACAGGAATAGGGAGGGGTGTTGGGGCTGGAGGAGGTTACAGAGATAGGGAGGGATGTAGGGGCTGGAGGAGGTTATAGAGATAGGAAGGAGGTGGGGAGGATTTGGAGGGATTTGAATGTGAGCACCTCTCTACAATAGTCACTGTGTCACAGCCAAACCCAATCTTGCCCTCACACAACATCCACTCCCACCCCCATGACACACACAAGTCGGGGTAAATTGTTCGTATCACAGCGCACAGGAGGATCCCATTGGGCCCATCGAGCCCGTGCTGTGCCGGCTCTGTGACAGAGCGACCCAATCAGTCCCACTCCCCCCCTGCCCTTTCCCCACAGCCCCGGCACATTTCCCCTTCCAGTATTTACCCAATTCCCGGTTTGAAAGTCACTATTGAACCTGCTCCGACCGAGCTTTCAGGCAGCGCGTTCCCGGTCACAACAACTCGCTGCGTAAAAACATTCTCCCCCATCTCCCCCTCTGGTTCCATCGCCGATTATCGTCAATCTGTGTCCCTCTGGTTACCCGCCCTCCTGCCCCCAGGAACAGGTTCTCCTGATTTACTCCGTCACAACCCCTCGTGATTTTGAACACCTCGATCAAATCTCCCCCTTAACCCTCTCTGCTCCCTGGAGAACGATCCTATGTTGTTGAGGGGGCGAGGGGGTTCTGGTTTGTTTGGTGGCTTTGGCCATATTTCATTGGCTCTTTCTCTTGGCCAATCAGTGCTTTGACCTGGCTTAAGCTCCTCCCACTATAACGTTGTGTGTTCTCCATTCATCCAATCACAGACCCCCCTGAGGTGTCTCTCTCGGTGCATCCAATGTCCGCTACTGAAGGAGCAAAGGTCAGGTTCACCTGCCTAGCTGCAGCTAACCCTGAGCTGGTGTCGTATCGGTGAGTTATGCAAGGCGTATCTTAATCCACACAGGATTTATCCTGTAAGATTTATCTGCACCTTACTGGGTTCGGACTTGAGACAAAACTTACTGGGTTCGGACTTGTGAGACAAACCTTACGAGGTTCGGACTTGTGAGACAAAACTTACTGGGTTCGGACTTGAGACAAAACTTACTGGGTTCGGACTTGTGAGACAAACCTTACGTGGTTCGGACTTGTGAGACAAACCTTACGTGGTTCGGACTTGTGAGACAAAACTTACTGGGTTCGGACTTGTGAGACAAAACTTACTGGGTTCGGACTTGTGAGACAAAACTTACTGGGTTCGGACTTGTGAGACAAAACTTACTGGGTTCGGACTTGTGAGACAAAACTTACTGGGTTCGGACTTGTGAGACAAACCTTACGAGGTTCGGACTTGTGAGACAAACCTTACGTGGTTCGGACTTGTGAGACAAAACTTACTGGGTTCGGACTTGAGAGACAAAACTTACTGGGTTCGGACTTGAGAGACAAACCTTACGTGGTTCGGACTTGTGAGACAAAACTTACTGGGTTCGGACTTGTGAGACAAAACTTACTGGGTTCGGACTTGTGAGACAAAACTTACTGGGTTCGGACTTGTGAGACAAAACTTACTGGGTTCGGACTTGAGACAAAACTTACTGGGTTCGGACTTGTGAGACAAACCTTACGTGGTTCGGACTTGTGAGACAAAACTTACTGGGTTCGGACTTGTGAGACAAAACTTACTGGGTTCGGACTTGTGAGACAAAACTTACTGGGTTCGGACTTGTGAGACAAAACTTACTGTGTTCGGACTTGAGACAAAACTTACTGGGTTCGGACTTGAGACAAAACTTACTGGGTTCGGACTTGTGAGACAAAACTTACAAGGTTCGGACTTGTGAGACAAAACTTACTGGGTTCGGACTTGTGAGACAAACCTTACAAGGTTCGGACTTGTGAGACAAACCTTACTGGGTTCGGACTTGTGAGACAAACCTTACTGGGTTCGGACTTGTGAGACAAACCTTACTGGGTTCGGACTTGTGAGACAAACCTTACTGGGTTCGGACTTGTGAGACAAACCTTACTGGGTTCGGACTTGTGAGACAAACCTTACTGGGTTCGGACTTGTGAGACAAACCTTACTGGGTTCGGACTTGTGAGACAAACCTTACTGGGTTCGGACTTGTGAGACAAACCTTACTGGGTTCGGACTTGTGAGACAAACCTTACTGGGTTCGGACTTGAGACACAAAACTTACTGGGTTCGGACTTGTGAGACAAACCTTACTGGGTTCGGACTTGAGACACAAAACTTACTGGGTTCGGACTTGTGAGACAAACCTTACTGGGTTCGGACTTGAGACACAAAACTTACTGGGTTCGGACTTGTGAGACAAAACTTACTGGGTTCGAACTTGTGAGACAAAACTTACTGGGTTCGGACTTGTGAGACAAACCTTACGTGGTTCGGACTTGTGAGACAAACCTTACTTGGTTCGGACTTGTGAGACAAAACTTACTGGGTTCGGACTTGAGACAAAACTTACTGGGTTCGGACTTGTGAGACAAAACTTACTGGGTTCGGACTTGTGAGACAAAATTTACTGGGTTCGGACTTGTGAGACAAACCTTACGTGGTTCGAACTTGTGAGACAAAACTTACTGGGTTCGGACTTGTGAGACAAACCTTACGTGGTTCGGACTTGTGAGACAAACCTTACTTGGTTCGGACTTGTGAGACAAAACTTACTGGGTTCGGACTTGAGACAAAACTTACTGGGTTCGGACTTGTGAGACAAACCTTACTGGGTTCGGACTTGTGAGACAAACCTTACTGGGTTCGGACTTGTGAGACAAACCTTACTGGGTTCGGACTTGAGACAAAACTTACTGGGTTCGGACTTGTGAGACAAAACTTACTGGGTTCGGACTTGAGACAAACCTTACTGGGTTCGGACTTGTGAGACAAAACTTACGGGGTTCGGACTTGTGAGACAAAACTTACTGGGTTCGGACTTGAGACAAAACTTACTGGGTTCGGACTTGAGAGACAAACCTTACAAGGTTCGGACTTGTGAGACAAACCTTACTGGGTTCGGACTTGAGACAAAACTTACTGGGTTCGGACTTGAGAGACAAACCTTACAAGGTTCGGACTTGTGAGACAAAACTTACTGGGTTCGGACTTGAGAGACAAACCTTACAAGGTTCGGACTTGTGAGACAAACCTTAACGCAGAGACTCGGGAGGGGGACTGGTGGCAGTAATGGAGCAGAGAGCCTCACCGACTGAGGGCAGAAGGATAAGAACATAAGAAATAGGTGGAGTGGGCCATTCGGCCCCTCGAGCCTGCTCCGCCATTTAATACGATCATGGCTGATCCGATCATGGACTCAGCTCCACTTCCCCGCCCGCTCCCCATAACCCTTCACTCCCGTATCAGTTAAGAAATTATCTATTTTTGTCTTAAATATATTCAATGTCCCGGCCTTCACAGCTCTCTGGGGCAGTGAATTCCACAGATTTACAACCCTCTGAGAGAAGAAATTCCTCCTCATCTCAGTTTTAAATGGGCGGCCCCTTATTCTAAGACCATGCCCCCTAGTTCTAGTCTCCCCCATCAGTGGGAACATCCTCTCTGCATCCACCTTGTCGAGCCCCCTCATAATCTGATACGTTTCGATAAGATCACCTCTCATTCTTCTAAACTCCAATGAGTAGAGGCCCAACCTCCTCAACCTTTCCTCATAAGTCAACCCCCTCATCCCCGGAATCAACCGAGTGAACCTTCTCTGAACTGCCTCCAAAGCAAGTATATCCTTTCGTAAATATGGAAACCAAAACTGCACGCAGTACTCCAGGTGTGGCCTCACCAATACCCTGTATAACTGGAGCAAGACTTCCCTGCTTTTATACTCCATCCCCTTTGCAATAAAGGCCAAGATACCATTGGCCTTCCTGATCACTTGCTGTACCTGCATACTAACCTTTTGTGTTTCATGCACAAGGACCCCCAGGTCCCTCTGCACACGGACCCCCAGGTCCCTCTGCACACGGACCCCCAGGTCCCTCTGCACACGGACCCCCAGGTCCCTCTGCACACGGACCCCCAGGTCCCTCTGCACACGGACCCCCAGGTCCCTCTGCACACGGACCCCCAGGTCCCTCTGCACACGGGTCCCCAGGTCCCTCTGCACACGGGTCCCCAGGTCCCTCTGCACACGGGTCCCCAGGTCCCTCTGCACACGGGTCCCCAGGTCCCTCTGCACACGGGTCCCCAGGTCCCTCTGCACACGGGTCCCCAGGTCCCCCTGCACACGGGTCCCCAGGTCCCTCTGCACACGGGTCCCCAGGTCCCCCTGCACACGGGTCCCCAGGTCCCCCTGCACACGGGTCCCCAGGTCCCCCTGCACACGGGTCCCCAGGTCCCCCTGCACACGGGTCCCCAGGTCCCCCTGCACACGGACCCCCAGGTCCCCCTGCACACGGACCCCCAGGTCCCTCTGCACACGGACCCCCAGGTCCCTCTGCACACGGACCCCCAGGTCCCTCTGCACACGGACCCCCAGGTCCCTCTGCACACGGACCCCCAGGTCCCCCTGCACACGGACCCCCAGGTCCCTCTGCACACGGACCCCCAGGTCCCTCTGCACACGGACCCCCAGGTCCCTCTGCACACGGACCCCCAGGTCCCTCTGCACACGGACCCCCAGGTCCCTCTGCACACGGACCCCCAGGTCCCTCTGCACACGGACCCCCAGGTCCCTCTGCACACGGACCCCCAGGTCCCTCTGCACACGGGTCCCCAGGTCCCTCTGCACACGGGTCCCCAGGTCCCTCTGCACACGGGTCCCCAGTACACGGACCCCCAGGTCCCTCTGCACACGGACCCCCAGGTCCCTCTGCACACGGACCCCCAGGTCCCCCTGCACACGGACCCCCAGGTCCCCCTGCACACGGACCCCCAGGTCCTGCTGTACTGCTGCACTCTGTGGGGCAGCAATGGGTCCCATGGACATCGGAACTCACCCGAGGTTCCCTTCTCCACGTTTCAGCCCCAGCATGCTAATCTACCACGGAGGCATCACAACCCATCCTGATCCCCCCCCTCCCCCCCCGCCAATCCTCACCCAAGTTTGCGGTTTGGGATGGCGAGCGGTGGTGGTTTGTTGAGGGGGCTTTGGGGGAGGAGCGGGGAGTCAGTTGTTGGAGGTGGGGAGGTGATGTTAGACCCGGGGACGGAACCTCTGTTGCTTGTGTGTCTCCCGAGGTCAGAGGCCAGTGTCAGAGGTCACGCCCTTTCCCCCCGGGTGTTTTAGTGACTGTATCCAGTGGGATTCCGCAGGGCTCAGCGCTGGGTCCCTTGCTTTTTGTGGTATACATCAATGAAGTAGACTTGAATGTAGGGAGCATGATAAGGAAATTAGCAGATGATACAAAAATTGTCCGTGTGGTTGACAGTAAGGAGGAAAGTTCCAGGAAGATATCGATGGACTGGTCAGGTGGGCAGAGCGGTGGCAAATGGAGTTCAATCTGGAGAAGTGTGAGGTAATGCATTTGGGGAGGGCTAACAAGGCAAGGAATACACATTAAATGGTCAGTCACTGAGAGGTGTAGAGGAACACAGGGACCGTGGAGTGCAGGTCCACAGATCTCTGAAGGTAGCAGGCCAGGTGGATAAGGTGGTTAAGAAGGCAAACGGAATACTTGCCTTTATTGGCCGAGGCAGGGAATACAAGACCAGGGAGGGTTATGCTTGAACTGTATAAAACACTGGTTAGGCCACAGCTGGAGTATTGCGTGCAGTTCTGGTCACCACATTACAGGAAGGATGTGATTGCACTGGAGAGGGTACAGAGGAGATTTACCAGGATGTTGCACTAGAGAGGGTGCAGAGGAGATTTACCAGGATGTTGCACTGGAGAGGGTACAGAGGAGATTTACCACGATGTTGCACTGGAGAGGGTACAGAGGAGATTTACCAGGATGTTGCACTGGAGAGGGTACAGAGGAGATTTATCAGGATGTTGCACTGGAGAGGATACAGAGGAGATTTACCAGGATGTTGCACTAGAGAGGGTACAGAGGAGATTTACCAGGATGTTGCACTGGAGAGGGTACAGAGGAGATTTACCAGGATGTTGCACTGGAGAGGATACAGAGGAGATTTACCAGGATGTTGCACTGGAGAGGGTACAGAGGAGATTTACCAGGATGTTGCACTGGAGAGGGTACAGAGGAGATTTACCAGGATGTTGCCGGGACTGGAGAATTTTAGCGATGAGGAAAGATTGGATAGGCTGGGGTTGTTTTCTGTGGAACAGAGGAGGCTGAGGGGAGACCTGATTGAGGTGTATAAAATGATGAGGGGCCTGGATAGAGTGGATAGGATGGACCTGTTTCCCTTGGCAGAGGGGTCAACAACCAGGGGGCACAGATTGACAGTAATTGGGGGGAGGTTTAGAGGGGGTTTGAGGGGAAATGTCTTCACCCAGAGGGTGGTGGGGGTCTGGGGGGGAACTCACTGCCTGAAAGGGGGGTAGAGGCAGAAACCCTCACCACATTTGGATGTACACTTGAAGTGCTGTAACCTGCAGGGCTACGGACCGAGAGCTGGGAAAGTCATCACCCTCGATTCCGAGGCACTGCCGATGAAGACTTGCCTCCACTCTTAACACGAGTCCTGAGGTGACTGAACAGTCCAATACGGGAACCACAGTCCCTGTCACAGGTGGGACAGATAGACGTTGAGGGAAGGGGAGGGTGGGACAGACAGACGTTGAGGGAAGGGGAGGGTGGGACTGGTTTGCTGCACGCTCCTTCCGCTGCCTGCGCTTGGTTTCTGCACGCTCTCGGCGACGAGACTCGAGGTGCTCAGTGCTTCCCGGATGCACTTCCTCCACTTAGGGCGGACTGGTCTTTGGCCCAGGGACTCCCAGGTGTCGGTGGGGATGTTGCACTTTATCAGGGAGGCTTTGAGGGTGGTCCCTTGTAACGTTTCCTCTGCCCACCTTTGGCTCGTTTGCCGTGAAGGAGTTCCGAGTAGAGCGCATGCTTTTGGGAGTCTCGTGTCTGGGGGCATGCGGACAATGTAGGATTAGGCTGGATGGCTCCAGGTCGGCCGGCGCGGACATGAAAGGCCGAAATGGCCTCCTACCGAGCTGTAACTTTCCGTGATGCTCTGCTGATGCTCTGTTTCATTGACCAGCTGGGCCAAAGGCTGGACTTCACTCGCTGGGGTAACGGGCGACAGTTTCGAGGCCGAGGTGGATCACACGTTCTTCACGGAGCCAGTGTCCTGTGCGGTGACTAACGACATCGGTTCGACAAATGCCAGCTCGCTGGTAGA
Organism: Pristiophorus japonicus; assembly: GCF_044704955.1. Lineage (NCBI taxonomy): Eukaryota > Metazoa > Chordata > Chondrichthyes > Pristiophoridae > Pristiophorus > Pristiophorus japonicus. The sequence goes on from NW_027250752.1 coordinate 29,930, forward strand.
TGTTCAGTGTAAGCGGCCAAGAGTTCAAAATTTAACTGGCATGAGGGGGATTGGACGTACCTCCCCAGATACAGGAGTGTGTGAGAGAGGGGGGTTAGAGGGACCTCCCCAGATACAGGAGTGTGTGTGAGAGAGGGTTAGAGGGACCTCCCCAGATACAGGAGTGTGTGAGAGAGGGGGGTTAGAGGGACCTCCCCAGATACAGGAGTGTGAGAGGGGGGTTAGAGGGACCTCCCCAGATACAGGAGTGTGTGAGAGAGGTTAGAGGGACCTCCCCAGATACAGGAGTGTGTGAGAGAGTGGGGTTAGAGGGACCTCCCCAGATACAGGAGTGTGTGTGAGAGGGGTTAGAGGGACCTCCCCAGATACAGGAGTGTGTGTGAGAGGGGTTAGAGGGACCTCCCCAGATACAGGAGTGTGTGAGAGAGGGTTAGAGGGACCTCCCCAGATACAGGAGTGTGTGTGAGAGGGGTTAGAGGGACCTCCCCAGATACAGGAGTGTGTGAGAGAGGGGTTAGAGGGACCTCCCCAGATACAGGAGTATGTGAGAGAGGGTTAGAGTGACCTCCCCAGATACAGGAGTGTGTGAGAGAGGGGTTAGAGGGACCTCCCCAGATACAGGAGTGTGTGAGAGAGGGGTTAGAGGGACCTCCCCAGATACAGGAGAGTATGTGAGAGGCGTTAGAGGGACCTCCCCAGATACAGGAGTGTGTGAGAGAGGGGGGTTAGAGGGACCTCCCCAGATACAGGAGTGTGTGAGAGAGGGGTTAGAGTGACCTCCCCAGATACAGGAGTGTGTGTGAGAGGGGTTAGAGGGACCTCCCCAGATACAGGAGTGTGTGAGAGAGGGGTTAGAGGGACCTCCCCAGATACAGGAGTGTGTGAGAGAGGGGTTAGAGGGACCTCCCCAGATACAGGAGTGTGTGAGAGAGGGGTTAGAGGGATCTCCCCAGATACAGGAGTGTGTGTGAGAGGGGTTAGAGGGACCTCCCCAGATACAGGAGTGTGTGTGAGAGGGGTTAGAGGGACCTCCCCAGATACAGGAGTGTGTGTGAGAGGGGTTAGAGGGACCTCCCCAGATACAGGAGTGTGTGAGAGAGGGGTTAGAGGGACGTCCCCAGATACAGGAGCGTGTGTGAGAGGTTAGAGGGACCTCCCCAGATACAGGAGTGTGTGAGAGAGGGGTTAGAGGGACCTCCCCAGATACAGGGCGTGTGTGAGAGAGGGGTTAGAGGGACCTCCCCAGATACAGGAGTGAGAGAGAGGGTTAGAGGGACCTCCCCAGATACAAAAGATAGATTTAAGTTTTGTATGGACCCTAGCCGGGAATTGTTGAGGGTGAAAGACAGTTTTGGACATTAAATGAGACGCAGCTAATTGGGGATAGAGATGGGGAGTGTGGGGTCCATTGCGATGGGAGATGGGGAAAGTCCATTGGGATGGGAGATGGGGGGGTGTCCATTGGGATGGGAGATGGGGAGGGACCATTGGGATGGCCGATGGGCTGGTCCATTGGGATGGGAGATGGGGGGGTAACATTGCGATGGGAGATGGGGGGGGGGGACCATTGAGATGGGAGATGGGGGGGTACATTGAGATGCGAGATGGGTTGGTCCATTGGGATGGGAGATGGGGGGGTACATTGCGATGGGAGATGGGGGGGGACCATTGGAATGGGAAATGGGGGGGGGAACCATTGGGATGGATGAGGTCCGTTGAGGTGCGAGGGGAGTGAGGGGGCTGGAATGGAGCCGGTTGAGTGATGCCCGGGGTTTGAGGCCCAGGAACTAACACTGTCCTGCTGTTGTTTGACTGGCAGTCGGCCCCCGGCTGGTCTCTCAGCCCAGGCCCCTCACCGTGGATTTGGGAGTCGATGCTGTTTTCACCTGCTCCTGGGCTGGTAACCCACCTCTGACCCTCGCCTGGACAAAAAAAGGCTCAAGTGTGGTGAGTGTTTGTATTGTGGTATCACACCGCACACAGGGAGGCCATTGGGAGTAAACAGGTACTTTTCAGAATGGCAGGCAGTGACTAGTGGGGTACCGCAAGGTTCTGTGCTGGGGCCCCAGCTGTTTACACTGTACATTAATGATTTAGACGAGGGGATTAAATGTAGTATCTCCAAATTTGCGGATGACACTAAGTTGGGTGGCAGTGTGAGCTGCGAGGAGGATGCTATGAGGCTGCAGAGTGACTTGGATAGGTTAGGTGAGTGGGCAAATGCATGGCAGATGAAGCATAATGTGGATAAATGTGAGGTTATCCACTTTGGTGGTAAAAACAGAGACGGACTATTATCTGAATGGTGACAGATTAGGAAAAGGGGAGGTGCAACGAGACCTGGGTGTCATGGTACATCAGTCATTGAAGGTTGGCATGCAGGTACAGCAGGCGGTGAAGAAGGCAAATGGTATGTTGGCCTTCATAGCGAGGGGATTTGAGTACAGGGGCAGGGAGGTGTTGCTACAGTTGTACAGGGCCTTGGTGAGGCCACACTTGGAGTATTGTGTTCAGTTTTGGTCTCCTAATCTGAGGAAGGACATTCTTGCTATTGAGGGAGTGCAGCGAAGGTTCACCAGACTGATTCCTGGGATGGCGGGACTGACCTATCAAGAAAGACTGGATCGACTGGGCTTGTATTCACTGGAGTTCAGAAAAATGAGAGGGGATTTCATAGAAACTTTTAAAATTCTGACGGGACGGGACAGGTTGGATGCAGGAAGAATGTTCCCGATGTTGGGGAAGTCCAGAACCAGGGGTCACAGTCTAAGGATAAGGGGGAAGCCATTTAGGACCGAGATGAGGAGAAACTTCTTCACCCAGAGAGTGGTGAACCTGTGGAATTCTCTACCACAGAAAGTTGTTGAGGCCAATTCACTAAATATATTCAAAAGGGAGTTAGATGAGGTCCTTACTACTCGGGGGATCAAGGGTTATGGTGAGAAAGCAGGAATGGGGTACTGAAGTTGCATGTTCAGCCATGAACTCATTGAATGGCGGTGCAGGCTAGAAGGGCCGAATGGCCTGCTCCTGCACCTATTTTCTATGTTTCTGTGTTTCTCTGCCGGCTCTGTGACAGAGCGATCTGATCAGTCCCACTTAGCGTTCAGGACTGGGAGTGGAGGGTTCAGGGTTGGGGGTCGGGGGTCGGGTTGGGGGGAATCGACGGTCAGGGGGTCAGTGTTTGGGAGGTTCGAGGGTCGAGGTGGGGGTTCAGTGTTGGGGAGGTTCGAGAGTCGAGGCGGGGGTTCAGTGTTGGGGTGTGCGGGGGTCAGGGGTCGGGTTGGGGGTCAGGGGTCGGGTTGGGAGTTCAGGGTTGGAGGGGATCAAGGGTCAGGGATTTGTAGGGTCGGTGGGTTGGGGGGGGGTCGAGGGTCGGGGTGTTGGGGAGGGGGTCGAGGGTCGAATGGTTGCCCGCACTAATGCCCTCCTCTCCTCTCCCCAGGTCCTCAGCAATGGCAACACCCTCCACCTCAGGTCCGTGGCCCAGGAGGATTCTGGTACCTACGTCTGCAAGGCCATTGTCCCGAGAATCGGGGTGGCAGAGGAGGAGGTCAGACTGACAGTCAATGGTGAGTGGGGGGGGGGTTCCTGGGAACATTGCGGGGGGGGGTGGGGGCAGTGGGACAGGCGCTGACTAACCACCCCTCCGTGTCTTGCAGGACCCCCCATTATCAGCGGCGACGCGGTTCAGAGCGCGACCCCCGGGGACCGAGCGCGACTCGAGTGTTTCATCGGGAGCTCACCCCCGCCAGAGAAAGTGGTGAGTGCCCGGCAGAGCCCCCCCCGATATTTGGGGGGGGGGGGGGGAAGAGACAGGGGGAGAAGCTGGGGGCGGGGGGAGACACGGGTAGAGAGGGTGGGGGTGGGGGTGGGGGGGGGAGAAGAGAGAGACACGGGGAGAGGGGGGAGACAGGGGTACACAGGGAGAGGGTGGGGGAGGGGGAGACACGGGGAGAAGGTGGGGGAGGGGGATACACGGGAAGAGGGGGTGACACGGGGAGAAGGGGGAGAGACACGGGGAGAAGGTGGGGGAGAGAGACATGGGGAGAGGGTGGGGGAGGGGGAGACACGGGGAGAGGGTGGAGACACGGGGAGAAGGTGGGGGAGGGGGACACGGGGAGAGGGTGGGGGAGGGGGAGACACGGGGAGAGGGTGGAGACACGGGGAGAAGGAGGGGGAGGGGGACACGGGGAGAGGGTGGGGGAGAGGGAGACACGGGGAGAGGGTGGGGGAGAGGGGGGAGGAGAAGAGAGAGACACGGGGAGAGGGGGGAGACACAGGGAGAAGGGGGAGAGACACGGGGAGAAGGTTGGGGGGGGGGAAACAGGGAGAGGGGGGTACACAGGGAGAGGGTGGGGGAGGGGGAGACACGGGGAGAATGTGGGGGAGGGGGAGACACGGGGAGAGGGGGTGACACGGGGAGAAGGGAGAGAGACATGGGGAGAGGGTGGGGGGGGGGGGAAGAGGGTGGGGGAGGGGGAGACACGGGGAGAAGGGGGAGACACGGGGAGAAGGGGGAGACACGGGGAGAAGGGGGAGACACGGGGAGAAGGGGGAGACACGGGGAGAAGGGGGAGACACGGGGAGAAGGGGGAGACACGGGGAGAAGGGGGAGACACGGGGAGAAGGGGGAGACACGGGGAGAAGGGGGAGACACGGGGAGAAGGGGGAGACACGGGGAGAAGGGGGAGACACGGGGAGAAGGGGGAGACACGGGGAGAAGGGGGAGACACGGGGAGAAGGGGGAGACACGGGGAGAAGGGGGAGACACGGGGAGAAGGGGGAGACACGGGGAGAAGGGGGAGACACGGGGAGAAGGGGGAGACACGGGGAGAAGGGGGAGACACGGGGAGAAGGGGGAGACACGGGGAGAAGGGGGAGACACGGGGAGAAGGGGGAGACACGGGGAGAAGGGGGAGACACGGGGAGAAGGGGGAGGCACGGGGAGAAGGTTGGGGGGGGGGAGAGAGACATGGGGAGAGGGTGGGGGAGGGGGAGACACGGGGAGAATGTGGGGGAGGGGGAGACACGGGGAGAAGGGAGAGAGACACGGGGAGAGGGGGGAGACACGGGGAGAAGGGGGAGACACGGGGAGAAGGGGGAGACACGGGGAGAAGGGGGAGACACGGGGAGAAGGGGGAGACACGGGGAGAAGGGGGAGACACGGGGAGAAGGGGGAGACACGGGGAGAAGGGGGAGACACGGGGAGAAGGGGGAGACACGGGGAGAAGGGGGAGACACGGGGAGAAGGGGGAGACACGGGGAGAAGGGGGAGACACGGGGAGAAGGGGGAGACACGGGGAGAAGGGGGAGACACGGGGAGAAGGGGGAGACACGGGGAGAAGGGGGAGACACGGGGAGAAGGGGGAGACACGGGGAGAAGGGGGAGACACGGGGAGAAGGGGGAGACACGGGGAGAAGGGGGAGACACGGGGAGAAGGGGGAGACACGGGGAGAAGGGGGAGACACGGGGAGAAGGGGGAGACACGGGGAGAAGGGGGAGACACGGGGAGAAGGGGGAGACACGGGGAGAAGGGGGAGACACGGGGAGAAGGGGGAGACACGGGGAGAAGGGGGAGACACGGGGAGAAGGGGGAGACACGGGGAGAAGGGGGAGACACGGGGAGAAGGGGGAGACACGGGGAGAAGGGGGAGACACGGGGAGAAGGGGGAGACACGGGGAGAAGGGGGAGACACGGGGAGAAGGGGGAGACACGGGGAGAAGGGGGAGACACGGGGAGAAGGGGGAGACACGGGGAGAAGGGGGAGACACGGGGAGAAGGGGGAGACACGGGGAGAAGGGGGAGACACGGGGAGAAGGGGGAGACACGGGGAGAAGGGGGAGACACGGGGAGAAGGGGGAGACACGGGGAGAAGGGGGAGACACGGGGAGAAGGGGGAGACACGGGGAGAAGGGGGAGACACGGGGGAGAAGGGGGAGACACGGGGAGAAGGGGGAGACACGGGGAGAAGGGGGAGACACGGGGAGAAGGGGGAGACACGGGGAGAAGGGGGAGACACGGGGAGAAGGGGGAGACACGGGGAGAAGGGGGAGACACGGGGAGAAGGGGGAGACACGGGGAGAAGGGGGAGACACGGGGAGAAGGGGGAGACACGGGGAGAAGGGGGAGACACGGGGAGAAGGGGGAGACACGGGGAGAAGGGGGAGACACGGGGAGAAGGGGGAGACACGGGGAGAAGGGGGAGACACGGGGAGAAGGGGGAGACACGGGGAGAAGGGGGAGACACGGGGAGAAGGGGGAGACACGGGGAGAAGGGGGAGACACGGGGAGAAGGGGGAGACACGGGGAGAAGGGGGAGACACGGGGAGAAGGGGGAGACACGGGGAGAAGGGGGAGACACGGGGAGAAGGGGGAGACACGGGGAGAAGGGGGAGACACGGGGAGAAGGGGGAGACACGGGGAGAAGGGGGAGACACGGGGAGAAGGGGGAGACACGGGGAGAAGGGGGAGACACGGGGAGAAGGGGGAGACACGGGGAGAAGGGGGAGACACGGGGAGAAGGGGGAGACACGGGGAGAAGGGGGAGACACGGGGAGAAGGGGGAGACACGGGGAGAAGGGGGAGACACGGGGAGAAGGGGGAGACACGGGGAGAAGGGGGAGACACGGGGAGAAGGTGGGGGAGGGGAGACACGGGGAGAAGGTGGGGGAGGGGAGACACGGGGAGAAGGTGGGGGGGGGGGGAAGAGAGACACGGGGAGAGGGTGGGGGGAGTGGGAAAGAGGGTGGGGGGGGGAAAGAGAGACACGGGGAGAGGGTGGGGGGGGGGGAAGAGAGAGACACGGGGAGAGGGTGGGGGGGGGGAGAAAAGAGAGACACGGGGAGAGGGGGGTACACAGGGAGAGGGTGGGGGAGGGGGCGACACGGGGAGAAGGTGGGGGAGACACGGGGAGAGGGTGGGGGAGGGGGAGACACGGGGAGAAGGTGGGGTTGGGGAGAGGGTGGGGTTGGGGGGACGATGTGTTGGGGGGTTTTGGGGAGAGGGTGGGGTTCGGAGATTGGGGAGAGGGTGGGATTGGGGAGATTGGGGAGAGGGTGGGGTTGGGGGGACGATGGGTTGGGGGGTTTTGGGGAGAGGGTGGGGTTCGGAGATTGGGGAGACGATGGATTGGGGGGCTTCGAGGAGAGGGTGGGTTTGGGGGGATTTGAGGAGAGGGTGGGGTTTGGGGAAAAGTTTGGGATTTCGGGATTGGGGAGAAGGTGATGGGTTGCGGTTGGGGTAGACAGTGGGGTCGGAGGAATGATGTTGGGAGAGCGACACCTGACCTGTGACCTTCCCGTCAAAAAACCTCCAGGTGTGGTCGTGGAGAGAGAACGTTCTGGAATCGGGCTCCCAGGACCGCTACAGTGTGGAGTCGGTCAGCTTGGACTCGGGCACCATGTCCACGCTGTCCATTGACCGCCTGATGGAGGCCGATTTCCAACCCGTCTACAACTGCACAGCTTGGAACAGCTTTGGCTACTCCACAATGCTCATCGGCCTGAAGGAGCGCGGTAAGGAACTCTCCGGATCAATCCCCCGCTCGGCTCGCGTTGCCGTTGGCAGCCGATGCACCACGCGGTCGATCGTCCACTGACATTCTGTCCCTTGTCACCCGCAGAGGTCCTGAGGCTGGGCTTCATCGTCGTGTCCGCGATCGGGATCTTCATCCTCCTCATCATCATCTTCCTGGTGACCCTGGTCTCCATCTGTAGTCGCAGGTCAGGGAAAGGTAAGGTTCAAAGGTCGGGGCTCTCCTGCGTTCCGTGAATAAAACTGGGGGAGGCAAAGGGTCCGACACTGACCCTTCGACCTCAGGGACCGACGGTCAAATCAAACCTGCCCTGGGAGTGTTTGATGGGACAGTGTAGAGGGAGCTTTACTCTGTATCTAACCCCCTGTACCTGCCCTGGGAGTGTTTGATGGGGACAATGTAGAGGGAGCTTTACTCTGTATCTAACCCCCTGTACCTGCCCTGGGAGTGTTTGATGGGACAGTGTAGAGGGAGCTTTACTCTGTATCTAACCCCCTGTACCTGCCCTGGGAGTGTTTGATGGGACAGTGTAGAGCGAGCTTTACTCTGTATCTAACCCCCTGTACCTGCCCTGGGAGTGTTTGATGGGACAGTGTAGAGGGAGCTTTACTCTGTATCTAACCCCCTGTACCTGCCCTGGGAGTGTTTGATGGGACAGTGTAGAGGGAGCTTTACTCTGTATCTAACCCCCTGTACCTGTCCTGGGAGTGTTTGATGGGACAGTGTAGAGTGAGCTTTACTCTGTATCTAACCCCGTGCTGTACCTGCCCTGGGAGTGTTTGATGGGACAGTGTAGAGGGAGCTTTACTCTGTATCTAACCCCCTGTACCTGCCCTGGGAGTGTTTGATGGGACAGTGTAGAGGGAGCTTTACTCTGTATCTTATCCATGTTCATTCCGGGATCACTTTCCCATCTGCAGCTGAGAAAGGGGTCCGATTGTCCAAGAGTGACATCAGAGTCCAGATTGTCCACAGTGATCATGTCGCTGCTCGGAGAGATGAGGAAGATGAGGAAACAAAGGATCCCCTGGTAAGTGGTCTGTGTCTACACTGGGAGTGAATGGGAAGGGGTTTGGGTCCATTGGGATTGTATACAGTGGGGATGAATGGGAAGCGGTTTGGGTCCATTGGGATTGTGTACAGTGGGAGTGAATGGGAAGGGGTTTGTGTCCATTGGGATTGTGTACAGTGGGAGTGAATGGGAAGGGGTTTGGGTCCATTGGGATTGTATACAGTGGGGGTGAATGGGAAGGGGTTTGGGTCCATTGGGATTGTATACAGTGGGAGTGAATGGGAAGGGGTTTGGGTCCATTGGGATTGTGTACAGTGGGGGTGAATGGGAAGCGGTTTGGGTCCATTGGGATTGTGTACAGTGGGAGTGAACGGGAAGGGGTTTGGGTCCATTGGGATTGTGTACAGTGGGAGTGAATGGGAAGGGGTTTGGGTCCATTGGGATTGTGTACAGTGGGAGTGAACGGGAAGGGGTTTGGGTCCATTGGGATTGTGTACAGTGGGAGTGAATGGGAAGGGGTTTGGGTCCATTGGGACTGTGTACAGTGGGAGTGAACGGGAAGGGGTTTGGGTCCATTGGGACTGTGTACAGTGGACAGGATTTTCTACAATTTATTCTCGGATTACAGGCGACTAAAAGTGAGTCGACCGGAACGTCCCACACAGAGCACAGCGACCTTCTGGAGGAAGAGGCGGAGGATGGGACAGAGATGAAGGTGGGTTAATATCTCCACCAGAATATGATGGTGCGGGACTCCCAGTGAATCTTGTTAATGGCTGGGGGCAGGGGGTACCGGAGAATGGTCACCGCTCTCACCTCGGGCTGGGGGAGGGGGTTGGGCGTGGGAGTTATCTGGTGGGTTAGCGGAGTCTGGATGGGACGAGTTGGGCGGGGTGTGTTGGGAGCTTGGTGGGGGGGGGGGGAGTTGGGGGCTGGGCTGGGGGGGGTGGGGGTGGGGGAGGAGTTATTTGTTGGGTTGGGGAACGCGGTCTCTTGACCAGATCCTTAATGGTCCCGTGTCCACCCTTCCCGCAGGACCCGACCAATGGCTACTACAACGTCAGTGTCCGGGACCACCATCACCAGCCCCCGAGAAGGGGCTTCTCCGAATACATCCCCGGGTCCCAGCCCGGCTTCAACCCTCGCGGAGCTCCCCAGCTCTCCCCCGCCTCGGGCTACAACCCCCTGACCAGCCAGCCCAAGCTTTACGAGTACAGCCCCCGATACCCGGATGGCTCGCGGACCGCCTACCCGGCCCAGCAGCGGGTCTACCCCCAGGACCCCGTGTACGGCACCGCGCCCTTCCTGTCCGACCAGTACCCCCAAAGCTTCAGCACCTTTGTCAGCCCCGGGGTCTTCGGCAAGGCCGAGAGTTTCCAGCACAGCGATCACTCCGGCAAACTCTCGGCTTCCTCTCGTTTCTCCTGCGCCTCCTCCCAGCTCTCGGACTACGGGCGCCCCTCCCAGCAGCGCATGCAGACACACGTCTGACGTGTGTGTGTGTGTGCGCGTGTCCCTTTCCCCTCCGTCCCATCCCCCCCGCACACCGTGAGGGCGCGCTGGGTGGGCAGGGCTAACGTTCGAGGGTCCAAATGCGGGACCACCAATCCACTCGAACCCAATCCTCCCGACACGCGCCACTCCCTCAGCCACATTCGGCGGGGCGGACACGGGCCACTTGGCTTCCAGGAAGCACCAGAGGACGCAAGAGAAGGTACGAACCAGGAGGAGGAGCAGGAGGCCACACGTTTCCCCCCCACCCCCCCCCGGCTCCAGCTGAACAGGACACGGTCGGGCTCCTCGGGACAGGTGAGGAGATACCCCAGGGGTCTCTCCCGCTCTCCGGGTAACGGCCGCTGGCCAACCAACGGGGCAGCTCTTCCTCCCGTTCCCGCACGGCAACTTGGTCAGGGAGCACCCGGACCTGGGAGCGACGTTCCCGGTCAGCCCACCCATCGTTCCCACAGCGCGGGAGCTCGCCGGGATCGCCTGACTCAACAGAGTCGCGGAGTTGTTGTTGTTGTTGTTGTTGTTGTGTGGAGACAGGTCAGGTGTTGGGTGGCCTGGAAAGACTTGCGTTTCTATAGCGCCGTTCACAACCACCGGACGTCTCGAAGCCAATGACGTACTTTCGGAGCGTGGTCACTGTTGTATTGTGGGAAACGCGGCAGCTCAATTTGCGCACAGCAAGCTCCCACACACAGCCCTGTGATAATGACCCAGATCTTCTGTTTTTTCGTGATGTTGGTCGAGGGATAAATATTGGCCCCAGGACACCGGGGAGAACTCCCCTGCTCTTCTTCCAATAGTGGCCCCGGGATCTTTTACATCCACCCGAGAGGGCAGTCGGGGCCTCGGTTTAGCGCCTCATCCGTAAGACGGCACTTCCGACAGTCACTCCCTCAGTACTGCCCCTCCGACAATACGGCGCTCCCTCAGTACTGTCCCTCCGACAGTGCGGCGCTCCCTCAGTACTGCCCCCCCTCAGTACTGCCCCTCCGACAGTGTGGCGCTCACTCAGTACTGACCCTCCGACAGTGCGGTGCTCCCTCAGTACTGCCCCTCCGACAGTGCGGTGCTCCCTCAGTACTGACACATGCCACCTGCCTTCTCCCACCGCACACTGTGACCCACACACAGATTCCCGGAGCTTGACTCACTGTCGCCCTCCACTGATATGAAACGTTTCTGACAATTTCGCAAGAATTCTTAATAACTATATTTATATTACAATAAAGATTGCCTACGATATTGGTGCAAGACTCACGAGTGTGTGTGCGTGAACTAATGGCGGGGGCATCGAATCATTGAACCAGAGAAGTTTACAGCGCGGGAGGAGGCCATTCGGCCCATCGTGTCCGTGTTGCCCCGGCTGACCAAGAGCTACCCAGCCTAATCCCACTTTCCCGCTCTCGGTCCGTAGCCCTGCAGGTTACAGCACTTCAAGTGTACATCCAAATGTGGTGAGGGTTTCTGCCTCTACCCCCCTTTCAGGCAGTGAGTTCCCCCCAGACCCTCACCACCCTCTGGGTGAAGCCATTTCCCCTCAAACCCCCTCTAAACCTCCCCCCAATTACTTTCAATCTGTGCCCCCTGGTTGTTGACCCCTCTGCCAAGGGAAACAGGTCCGTCCTATCCACTCTATCCAGGCCCCTCATCATTTTATACACCTCAATCAGGTCTCCCCTCAGCCTCCTCTGTTCCAAAGTAAACAACCCCAGCCTATCCAATCTTTCCTCATCGCTAAAATTCTCCAGTCCTGGCAACATCCTGGTAAATCTTCTCTGTACCCTCTCCAGTGCAACATCCTGGTAAATCTCCTCTGTACCCTCTCCAGTGCAACATCCTGGTAAATCTCCTCTGTACCCTCTCCAGTGCAACATCCTGGTAAATCTCCTCTGTACCCTCTCGTGCAACATCCTGGTAAATCTCCTCTGTACCCTCTCCAGTGCAACATCCTGGTAAATCTCCTCTGTACCCTCTCCAGTGCAATCACATCCTGGTAAATCTCCTCTGTACCTTCTCCAGTGCAACATCCTGGTAAATCTCCTCTGTACCCTCTCCAGTGCAATCACATCCTTCCTGTAATGTGGTGACCAGAACTGCACGCAATACTCCAGCTGTGGCCTAACCAGTGTTTTATACAGTTCAAGCATAACCTCCCTGCTCTTGTATTCCACAATTCGGCTAATAAAGGCAAGTATCCCATATATATTCAGACACTCCCAGGACAGGTACAGAGAGCTGGATCTAGTGATCACAAATACCAGAGGATCCGTGTCATTATTTGCAAAGCAACCAGCACAGACTCCAGCCCTCAATTGAATCACACACAATGTCGGGAAAAGGTTTTAAAATCCGTTTTAAAATATATATAAAAAATACATACATCTATACAATTACACACCTCACCAGTAAAGGTCCCACATACTCCCCGGGCAGGTACAGGGGGTTAGATAGAGTAAAGCTCCCTCTACACTGTCCCATCAAACACTCCCAGGGCAGGTACAGGGGGTTAGATACAGAGTAAAGCTCTCTCTACACTGTCCCATCAAACACTCCCAGGGCAGGTACAGGGGGTTAGATACAGAGTAAAGCTCTCTCGACACTGTCCCATCAAACACTCCCAGGGCAGGTACAGGGGGTTAGATACAGAGTAAAGCTCCCTCTACACTGTCCCATCAAACACTCCCAGGGCAGGTACAGCACGGGGTTAGATACAGAGTAAAGCTCCCTCTACACTGTCCCATCAAACACTCCCAGGGCAGGTACAGCACGGGGTTAGATACAGAGTAAAGCTCCCTCTACACTGTCCCATCAAACACTCCCGGGGCAGGTACAGCACGGGGTTAGATACAGAGTAAAGCTCCCTCTACACTGTCCCATCAAACACTCCCAGGGCAGGTACAGGTGGTTAGATACAGAGTAAAGCTCCCTCTACACTGTCCCATCAAACACTGCCAAGGCTGAACCCAGAGTGATGGGGGTTGTCATCGAGTGTGGGAGGAGCTACAGGATATATTCCAAATGTCAGATTAATTTCATAAAGTTTTCAAAAAATATCAATAGCAAATGTAGTGTATTAACATGTGTGGGACCGAGGGAGGGAGGGAGAAGGGTCGGATGGAGGGACAGACGGAGGGAGGGGGTGCAGGGAGGGAGAAACACAGGCGGAGGGAGGGAGGGACAAGGGTTGGATGGAGGGAGGGAGGGAGGGAGGAGAAACAGACAGGCGGAGGGAGGGAGTGACAAGGGTCGGACGGAGGGATAGAGGGAGGGAGGGGTGGAGGGAGGGAGGAGGGAGAAACAGACAGGCGGAGGGAGGGAGGGAGAAGGGTCGGATGGAGGGACAGAGGGAGGGAGGGGTGGAGGGAGGGAGGGAGGGAGGAGAAACAGACAGGCGGAGGTAGGGAGGGAGGGAGAAGGGTCGGATGGAGGGACAGAGGGAGGGAGGGGTGGAGGGAGAGAGGGAGGGAGGGGGGGGAGAGAGGGAGGGACAGAGGGAGGGAGGGGTGGAGGGAGGGAGGGAGGGTCGGATGGAGGGACAGAGGGAGGGAGGGGTGGAGGGAGGGAGGGAGGGAGGGAGGGAGGGAGGGAGGGAGGGACAGAGGGAGGGAGGGGTGGAGAAGATGGGGCCGGGGGCGGTCTGTTCAGTCTGCGTCATCCCGTCACAGCTCCGTCTTCTCCCGGACCCAATCCCGAAGAGTCGTGACCCGGCTGTAGATTCCAGGCTTGTTTTTTCGGGCACATCCCTCGCCCCAGCTCACGATCCCGGCCAGGAACCACTTGCCGTTCTCCTCAGCGCAAGAGAGGGGTCCCCCGGAATCCCCCTGTCCGGAGAGAGAGAGAGGGAGGGTCAGATCACAGACAGAGAGAGAGAGAGAGAGAGAGGGGGGGACAGAGAGAAGAGAGGGGGACAGAGAGAGAGGGGGGACAGAGAGAGAGAGAGAGAGAGGGGGACAGAGAGAGAGAGAGAGAGAGAGAGAGAGAGAGAGAGGGGGGACAGAGAGAGAGAGAGAGAGGGGGACAGAGAGAGAGAGAGAGAGAGAGAGAGAGAGAGAGGGGGGACAGAGAGAGAGAGAGAGAGAGAGAGAGAGGGGGGACAGAGAGAGAGAGAGAGAGGGGGACAGAGAGAGAGAGAGAGAGAGAGAGGGGGGACAGAGAGAGAGAGAGAGAGAGAGAGAGAGAGGGGGGGACAGAGAGAGAGAGAGAGAGAGAGAGAGGGGGGACAGAGAGAGAGAGAGAGAGGGGGACAGAGAGAGAGAGAGAGAGAGAGAGGGGGGGACAGAGAGAGAGAGAGAGAGAGAGAGAGAGAGGGGGGACAGAGAGAGAGAGAGAGAGGGGGACAGAGAGAGAGAGAGAGAGAGAGAGAGAGAGGGGGGACAGAGAGAGAGAGAGAGAGAGAGAGGGGGGACAGAGAGAGAGAGAGAGAGGGGGACAGAGAGAGACAGAGAGAGAGAGAGAGAGAGGGGGGACAGAGAGAGAGAGAGAGAGAGAGAGAGAGGGGGACAGAGAGAGAGAGAGAGAGGGGGACAGAGAGAGAGAGAGAGAGAGAGAGGGGGGACAGAGAGAGAGAGAGAGAGAGGGAGGACAGAGAGAGAGAGAGAGAGGGGGGACAGAGAGAGAGAGAGAGAGAGAGAGAGGGGGGACAGAGAGATGTGGGCACTCCGTGGTGTGGGGGATGTGTGTGTGGGGGGGGGGGTGTGTGTGTGTGGGGGGGGGGGGGTGTGTGTGGGGGGGGGGGTGTGGGTGTGTGGGGGGGGGGGTGTGTGGGGGGGGGGGTGTGTGGGGGGGGGGGGGGTGGTGTGGGGGGGGGGGGGGGTGTGTGGTGTGGGGGGGGGTG
>NW_027250752.1:45023-68510 GCF_044704955.1 Pristiophorus japonicus
TGTCCCATCAAACACTTCCAGGGCAGGTACAGGGGGTTAGATACAGAGTAAAGCTCCCTCTACACTGTCCCATCACACACTCCCAGGGCAGGTACAGGGGGTTAGATACAGAGTAAAGCTCCCTCTACACTGTCCCATCAAACACTCCCAGGGCAGGTACAGCACGGGGTTAGATACAGAGTAAAGCTCCCTCTACACTGTCCCATCAAACACTCACAGGGCAGGTACAGGGGGTTAGATACAGAGTAAAGCTCCCTCTACACTGTCCCATCAAACAGTCCCAGGGCAGGTACAGGGGGTTAGATACAGAGTAAAGCTCCCTCTACACTGTCCCATCAAACACTCCCAGGACAGGTACAGGGGGTTAGATACAGAGTAAAGCTCCCTCTACACTGTCCCGTCAAACACTCCCGGGGCAGGTACAGGGGGTTAGATACAGAGTAAAGCTCCCTCTACACTGTCCCATCAAACACTCCCAGGGCAGGTACAGGGGGTTAGATACAGAGTAAAGCTCCCTCTACACTGTCCCATCAAACACTCCCAGGACAGGTACAGGGGGTTAGATACAGAGTAAAGCTCCCTCTACACTGTCCCGTCAAACACTCCCGGGGCAGGTACAGGGGTTAGATACAGAGTAAAGCTCCCTCTACACTGTCCCATCAAACACTCCCGGGGCAGGTACAGGGGGTTAGATACGACTCACCACAACTTGCCTCGTCTGACCCATCCTCACAGTCCTGCCGACCATCGCACTCCGCATTTGCTTTGTGCACACACGAGCCGTCTGCGCATTTAAAGTTGAAATCTGTGCAGATACTGCTCTCTGCAGAGACACAATGAAACACAATATGAGACAGAGTCGAAACCCATCAACTCCCCTTTCCTCCCACCCCCAGAACACCGACTCTCACTGGGGTACGGGTCCCACACACACTGACTCTCACTGGGGTACAGTCCCACACACACTGACTCTCACTGGGGTACGGGTCCCACACACACTGACTCTCACTGGGGTACAGTCCCACACACACTGACTCTCACTGGGGTACAGTCCCACACACACTGACTCTCACTGGGGTACAGTCCCACACACACTGACTCTCACTGGGGTACAGTCCCACACACACTGACTCTCACTGGGGTACAGTCCCACACACACTGACTCTCACTGGGGTACAGTCCCACACACACTGACTCTCACTGGGGTACAGTCCCACACACACTGACTCTCACTGGGGTACAGTCCCACACACACTGACTCTCACTGGGGTACAGTCCCACACACACTGACTCTCACTGGGGTACGGGTCCCACACACACTGACTCTCACTGGGGTACGGGTCCCACACACACTGACTCTCACTGGGGTACAGTCCCACACACACTGACTCTCACTGGGGTACGGGTCCCACACACACTGACTCTCACTGGGGTACAGTCCCACACACACTGACTCTCACTGGGGTACGGGTCCCACACACACTGACTCTCACTGGGGTACAGTCCCACACACACTGACTCTCACTGGGGTACAGTCCCACACACACTGACTCTCACTGGGGTACAGGTCCCACACACACTGACTCTCACTGGGGTACAGTCCCACACACTGACTCTCACTGGGATACGGGTCCCACACACACTGACTCTCACTGGGGTACAGTCCCACACACACTGACTCTCACTGGGGTACAGTCCCACACACACTGACTCTCACTGGGGTACGGGTCCCACACACACTGACTCTCACTGGGGTACGGGTCCCACACACACTGACTCTCACTGGGGTACAGGTCCCACACACACTGACTCTCACTGGGGTACGGGTCCACACACACTGACTCTCACTGGGGTACGGGTCCCACACACACTGACTCACTGTCACCACAGACTGCCTCGTCACTTCCGTCTGCGCAGTCCATTTTCCCATCACATTCCTGGTCAGTGGGAATACATATCCCGTCCTGGCATTTCCAGAAATCCTTGGGGCATTCTGTGGGGTGAGGAGGCAGAGCCCATCAACGGCAGGGTATGGGGGGCAATGGGTCCCTGTCCATCCAGTCTGACCCCCTCACCGCACGGTCCCTCTCCTCCCTCCCTCCTCCCCTTTACCTCACTCACCACCCCCTTCCCTCCCATTCCCCCCTCCCTCAGCCCCTCCCCCACTCCCTCCCCCACTCCCTCCCCCCTCATTCTTCCCTCCCTCCCCCCATTCCCCCTCCCTCCATTCCTTCATTCTTCCCTCCGCCCCCCCGTCCTATTCCCCCCTCATTCACCACCTCACCACCCCATTTACCACCTCACCTCACCCCCCCCATCCCCCCCATATTCACCCCCCTCACTCACTCCCCACTCCCCCCTCACTCACTACTCCCCCCTCACTACTCCCCCCTCACTACTCCCCACTCACTACTCCCCCTCACTCACTCACTACTCCCCCCTCACTCACTCACTTACTCCCCCCTCACTCACTCACTATCTTACCACAAGCCTTCTCGTCGCTGTGATCGCCGCAATCGTTGACCCGGTCACACGTCCAGAGTTTGGGTTTGCAGATCCCGTTGTCGCAGGTAAACTGATCGGGCTCACAATCTGGGGGAGGGGAGGGGAGAGGGAGGGGTAGAGGGGAGAGGGAGAGGGGGAAGGGAGAGGGAGAGGGAGAGGGGAGAGAGGGAGGGGGAGGGGAGGGGGAAGGGAGAGGGAGGGAGGGGGGGAGGGGGAGGTGGAGGGGAGAGGGAGGGAGGGAGGGGGGGGGAGGGGGATGGGAGATGAGAATGAATAAGGCGCAGAGGAATGATGTAGCCCACACACCCTCAGATCCAGACCCAACTCACCCTCACACGCAGAGAGACAACGTCAGAAACAGGAGCAGGAGTCGGCCATTCGGCCCCTCGAGCCTGCTCCGCCATTTAATACGACCATGGCTGATCCGATCATGGACTCAGCTCCACTTCCCCGCCCGCTCCCCATAACCCTTCACTCCCTTATCGCTCAAAAATCTGTCTATCTCCACCTTAAATATATTCAATGTCCCGCCTCCACAGCTCTCTGGGGCAGAGAATTCCACAGATTTACAACCCTCTGAGAGAAGAAATTCCTCCTCATCTCAGTTTTAAATGGGTGGCCCCTTATTCTAAGACCATGCCCCCTAGTTCTAGTCTCCCCCATCAGTGGGAACATCCTCTCTGCATCCACCTTGTCGAGCCCCTCATAATCTGATACGTTTCCATAAGATCACCTCTTATTCTTCTGAATTCCAATGAGTAGAGGCCCAACCTCCTCAACCTTTCCTCATAAGTCAACCCCCTCATCCCCGGAATCAACCGAGTGAACCTTCTCTGAACTGCCTCCAAAGCAAGTGTATCCTTTCATAAATATGGAAACCAAAACTGCACGCAGTACTCCAGGTGTGGCCTCACCAATACCCTGTATAACTGGAGCAGTACGTAAACCCGCGCACACACGGACAGACACCCCCTCCCGCGGGGATGTACGATGGGGGAGGGTGAAGGACTCACTACATTGCAGCTCATCACTGAGGTCTCCACAGTCATTCCACCCGTCACAGCGTAGGCTGAGAGCGATACATAGGCCCGATCGGCAAGTGTACTCCCCAGGGCAGGCTGTGTGAGAGAGGACAGGCCGTTACTGAGAGCGGGGGGGGAGCGAGAGACACGGGGGGGAGAGAGAGAGAGAGAGACACGGGGGGGGAAGAGACAGACACGGGGGGGGGAAAGAGAGAGACACGGGGGGGGAAGAGACAGACACGGGGGGGGGGGGGGGGAAGAGACAGACACGGGGGGGGAAGAGACAGACACGGGGGGGGAAGAGACAGACACGGGGGGGGAAGAGACAGACACGGGGGGGGAAGAGACAGACACGGGGGGGGGGGGAAGAGACAGACACGGGGGGGGGGGGGGAAGAGACAGACACGGGGGGGGGGGGGAAGAGACAGACACGGGGGGGGGGGGGGGGAAGAGACAGACACGGGGGGGTGGAAGAGACAGACACGGGGGGGAAGAGATAGACACGGGGGTAGGGGCGGAGGCACCACGGACAGGTGGATTGATGACCCGATTGACGCCTAGGGGTCACTCACGGTTGCGGGGGTCGTAAGCCTTGTATTGACCCACAAACCCCTTGTCGGTGTGGGACTCGTCAGAATGGAACTTTATCTCCACCTCAGGCCGGTCGATCCATAGGTTGATGATGGAGTGATCGCCGCAGTACCTGTCGGAGAGGGTCAGGGGTCACGGTGTTAGTCACAGGTAGATAGAGACAGGTGCCTCACCTCTTCACTCCCCAAAGCCCCCCCACCATCGACAAGACACAAGTCAGGAGTGTGAGGGAACACTCCCCACTTGCCTGGATGAGTTGCAGCTCCAACAACACTCGAGGAGCTCGACACCATCCAGGACATAGCAGGTCGCTCGATGGGTCACGCTCCCCACCACCTCCAACACTCACTCCCTCCACCACCTCCAACACTCACTCCCTCCACCACCTCCAACACTCACTCCCTCCACCACCTCCAACACTCACTCCCTCCACCACCTCCAACACTCACTCCCTCCACCACCTCCAACACTCACTCCCTCCACCACCTCCAACACTCACTCCCTCCACCACCTCCAACACTCACTCCCTCCACCACCTCCAACACTCACTCCCTCCACCACCTCCAACACTCACTCCCTCCCTCCACCACCTCCAACACTCACTCCCTCCACCACCTCCAACACTCACTCCCTCCACCACCTCCAACACTCACTCCCTCCACCACCGGCGCCCCCTGGCTGTAGTGTGCACCGTCTACAAGATGCACCGCGGCAACTCGCCAAGGCTTCTTCGACAGCACCTCCCAAACCCGCGACCTCTACCCGCCTCGAGGGACAAGGGCAGCAGGTCCATGGGAACACCACCCCCTCCACGTTCCCCTCCCAGTCACACACCATCCATCCCTCGACTGGGAAATATATCGGCCGTTCCTCCATCGTCGCTGGGTCACAATCCTGGAACTCCCTCCCCAACAGCACTGTGGGAGCACCTTCACCACACGGACTGCAGCGGTTCAAGGCGGCGGCTCACCACCACCTTCTCAAGGGGCAGTTAGGGACAGGCAATAAATGCCGGCCTGGCCAGCGAAGCCCACATCCCAGGAACCAATCAGGTGGCTTTGCCAGTCGCGTGCAGACTCAATAAAACCCCAGCCAGTTGGGTTCGGGGTATCCACGATGGGGCAGCTGATTGCGAGCCTGTTGGATGAACCGGTAATGTGCGGTGCGATTGCTAAACCTTCTCCTAATAAACCAACTAGTTCTTAATAACCTCGACAAGGCTCCCGCTGTCCACACCTCTCTCATCACTGACCTCCACGTTCAACGGATCATCCCTCCGCCATTTCCACCCCCTCCAGCGTGATCCCAGCCCCAATCACATCTTCCCCTCCTCGACACCCTGGTCCACTCCGCAATCAGACCCAGCAGCCCCTCCCCTCCCCTTCCCACGGCACCTTCCTGTGCAAGCTCAGGGAGATGCAACATCTGCTCTTGTACCTCCTCCCTTCCCACTGCCCAGGGCCCCGAACACCCCTTCCAGGTGAAACAGCCATTTCCTTGTACGTGTCTCAATGTAGTATACTGTATTGGCTGCTCACAGTGTGATCTCCTCTACATTGGGGAGACCGAGCGGAGATTGGGCAAACGCTTGGCGGAGCACCTCCGTTCAAGTCCACGAGTGTGAACCCCGAGATTCCGGTCACCTGTCACTTGAATTCTCTGCCCCTCGCCCTCTCTGACCTCTCTCCGCCCTCGGGCTCCTGCACTGTTCCAGCGAAGGTCAACGCAAGCTCCAGGAACACCACCTCATCTTTCATTTGTGCCTTCTGGAACAAAATCGCGTTCAATAATTTCACACCAGAACCTCCGCCAATCAAGAGTACGCCATTCACACCCTATCCGCATTAACCCTTTTCTAAACTAAGAACATAAGAAATAGGAACAGGCGGAGGCCAAACGGCCCTTCGAGCCTGCACCACCATTCAATATGATCATGGCAGGAAAAAGAGTGGGAGCGCGATAGTGATAGGGGATTCGATGGTGAGGGGAATAGATAGGCGTTTCTGCGGCCGCAACCGAGACTCTAGGATGGTATGTTGCCTCCCTGGTGCAAGGGTCAAGGATGTCTCGGAGCGGGTGCAGGACATTCTGAAAAGGGAGGGAGAACAGCCAGTTGTCGTGGTGCACATTGGTACCAACGACATAGGTAAAAAAAGAGATGAGGTCCTACGAAAAGAATTTAAGGAGCTAGGAGCTAAATTAAAAAGTAGGACCTCAAAAGTAGTAATCTCGGGATTGCTACCAGTGCCACGTGCTAGTCAGAGTAGGAATCGCAGGATAGCTCAGATGAATACGTGGCTTGAGCAGTGGTGCAGCAGGGAGGGATTCAAATTCTTGGGGCATTGGAACCGGTTCTGGGGGAGGTGGGACCAGTACAAACCGGACGGTCTGCACCTGGGCAGGACCGGAACCAATGTTCTAGGGGGAGTGTTTGCTAGTGCTGTTGGGGAGGAGTTAAACTAATATGGCAGGGGGATGGGAACCAATGCAGGGAGACAGAGGGAGACAAAAATGAGGCAAAAGCAAAAGACAGAAAGGAGATGAGGAAAAGTGGAGGGCAGAGAAAACCAAGGCAAAGAACAAAAAGGGCCACTGTACAGCAAAATTCTAGAAGGACAAAGGGTGTTAAAAAAGCAAGCCTGAAGGCTTTGTGTCTTAATGCAAGGAGTATCCGCAATAAGGTGGATGAATTAACTGTGCAAATAGATGTTAACAAATATGATGTGATTGGGATTACGGAGACGTGGCTCCAGGATGATCAGGGCTGGGAACTCAACATCCAGGGGTATTCAACATTCAGGAAGGATAGAATAAAAGGAAAAGGAGGTGGGGTAGCATTGCTGGTTAAAGAGGAGATTAATGCAATAGTTAGGAAAGACATTAGCTTGGATGATGTGGAATCTATATGGGTAGAGCTGCAGAACACTAAAGGGCAAAAATCGTTAGTGGGAGTTGTGTACAGACCTCCAAACAGTAGTAGTGATGTTGGGGAGGGCATCAAACAGGAAATTAGGAGTGCATGCAATAAAGGTGCAGCAGTTATAATGGGTGACTTTAATATGCACATAGATTGGGCTAACCAAACTGGAAGCAATACGGTGGAGGAGGATTTCCTGGAGTGCATAAGGGATGGTTTTCTAGACCAATATGTCGAGGAACCAACTAGGGGGGAGGCCATCTTAGACTGGGTGTTGTGTAATGAGAGAGGATTAATTAGCAATCTCGTTGTGCGAGGCTCCTTGGGGAAGAGTGACCATAATATGGTGGAATTCTACATTAGGATGGAGAATGAAACAGTTAATTCAGAAACCATGGTCCAGAACTTAAAGAAGGGTAACTTTAAAGGTATGAGGCATGAATTGGCTAAGATAGATTGACTAATGATACTTAGGGGGTTGACTGTGGATGGGCAATGGCAGACATTTAGAGACCGCATGGATGAATTACAACAATTGTACATTCCTGTCTGGCGTAAAAATAAAAAAGGGAAGGTGGCTCAACCGTGGCTATCAAGGGAAATCAGGGATAGTACTAAAGCCAAGGAAGTGGTATACAAATTGGCCAGAAATAGCAGCGAACCTGGGGACTGGGAGAAATTTAGAACTCAGCAGAGGAGGACAAAGGGTTTGATTAGGGCAGGGAAAATGGAGTACGAGAAGAAGCTTGCAGGGAACATTAAGGCGGATTGCAAAAGTTTCTATAGGTATGTAAAGAGAAAAAGGTTAGTAAAGACAAACGTAGGTCCCCTGCAGTCAGAATCAGGGGAAGTCATAACGGGGAACAAAGAAATGGCAGACCAATTGAACAAGTACTTTGGTTCAGTATTCACTAAGGAGGACACAAACAACCTTCCGGATATAAAAGGGGTCAGAGGGTCTAGTAAGAAGGAGGAACTGAGGGAAATCTTTATTAGTCGGGAAATTGTGTTGGGGAAATTGATGGGATTGAAGGCCGATAAATCCCCAGGGCCTCATGGACTGCATCCCAGAGTACTTAAGGAGGTGGCCTTGGAAATAGCGGATGCATTGACAGTCATTTTCCAACATTCCATTGACTCTGGATCAGTTCCTATCGAGTGGAGGGTAGCCAATGTAACCCCACTTTTTAAAAAAGGAGGGAGAGAGAAAACAGGGAATTATAGACCGGTCAGCCTGACCTCAGTAGTGGGTAAAATGATGGAATCAATTATTAAGGATGTTATAGCAGCGCATTTGGAAAATGGTGACATGATAGGTCCAAGTCAGCATGGATTTGTGAAAGGGAGATCATGCTTGACAAATCTTCTGGAAACATCCTCAAAAAATTCCAGTAGAGTGGACAAGGGAGAACCAGTTGATGTGGTATATTTGGACTTTCAGAAGGCTTTCGACAAGGTCCCACACAAGAGATTAATGTGCAAAGTTAAAGCACATGGGATTGGGGGTAGTGTGCTGACGTGGATTGAGAACTGGTTGTCAGACAGGAAGCAAAGAGTAGGAGTAAATGGGTACTTTTCAGAATGGCAGGCAGTGACTAGTGAGGTACCGCAAGGTTCTGTGCTGGGGCCCCAGCTGTTTACATTGTACATTAATGATTTAGACGAGGGGATTAAATGCAGTATCTCCAAATTTGCGGATGACACTAAGTTGGGTGGCAGTGTGAGCTGCGAGGAGGATGTTATGAGGCAGCAGAGTGACTTGGATAGGTTAGGCGAGTGGGCAAATGCATGGCAGATGAAGTATAATGTGGATAAATGTGAGGTTATCCACTTTGGTGGTAAAAACAGAGAGACAGACTATTATCTGAATGGTGACAGATTAGGAAAAGGGAAGGTGCAACGAGACCTGGGTGTCATGGTACATCAGTCATTGAAGGTTGGCATGCAGGTACAGCAGGCGGTTAAGAAAGCAAATGGCATGTTGGCCTTCATAGCGAGGGGATTGGAGTACAGGGGCAGGGAGGTGTTGCTACAGTTGTACAGGGCCTTGGTGAGGCCACACCTGGAGTATTGTGTACAGTTTTGGTCTCCTAACTTGAGGAAGGACATTCTTGCTATTGAGGGAGTGCAGCGAAGATTCACCAGACTGATTCCCGGGATGGTGGGACTGACCTATCAAGAAAGACTGGATCAACTGGGCTTGTATTCACTGGAGTTCAGAAGAGTGAGAGGGGACCTCATAGAAAAGTTTAAAATTCTGACGGGTTTGGACAGGTTGGATGCAGGAAGAATGTTCCCAATGTTGGGGAAGTCCAGAACCAGGGGTCACAGTCTAAGGATAAGGGGTAAGCTATTTAGGACCGAGATAAGGAGAAACTTCTTCACCCAGAGAGTGGTGAACCTGTGGAATTCTCTACCACAGGAAGTAGTTGAGGCCAATTCACTAAATATATTCAAAAGGGAGTTAGATGAAGTCCTTACTACTCGGGGGATCAAGGGATATGGCGTGAAAGCAGGAAGGGGGTACTGAAGTTTCATGTTCAGCCATGAACTCATTGAATGGCGGTGCAGGCTAGAAGGGCTGAATGGCCTGCTCCTGCACCTATTTTCTATGTTTCTATGTTTCCCTCAGTACCCCATTCCTGCTTTCTCTCCATACCCCTTGATCCCTTTAGCCGTAAGGGCCACATCTAACTCCCTTTTGAATATATCTAACGAACTGGCCCCAACAACTTTGTGTGGTAGAGAATTCCACAGGTTCACAATTCTCTGGGTGAAGAAGTTTCTCCTCATCTCGGTCCTAAATGACTTACCCCTTATCCTTAGACTGTGACCCCTGGTTCTGGACTTCCCCAACATCAGGAACATTCTTCCCGCATCTAACCTGTCCAGTCCCGTCAGAATTTGATATGTTTCTATGAGATCCCCCTCTCATTCTTCTAAATTCCATGGAATATAAGCCGAGTCGATCCCGTCTCTCCTCATATGTCAGTCCTGCCATCCCGGGAATCAGTCTGGTGAACCTTCACTGCACTCCCTCAATAGCAAGAATGTCCTTCCTCAGATCATGGCTGATCCGATCATGGACTCAGCTCCACTTCCCTGCCCGCCTCCTTATTCCCTTATCGGTTAAGAAATTGTCTATTTACATAAGAACATGAGAACATGAGAACATAAGAATTAGGAACAGGAGTAGGCCATCTAGCCCCTCGAGCCTGCTCCGCCATTCAACAAGATCATGGCTGATCTGGCCGTGGACTCAGCTCCACTTACCCGCCCGCTCCCCGTAACCCTTAATTCCCTTATTGGTTAAAAATCTATCTATCTGTGACTTGAAAACATTCAATGAGCTAGCCTCAACTGCTTCCTTGGGCAGAGAATTCCACAGATTCACAACTCTCTGGGAGAAGAAATTCCTTCTCAACTCGGTTTTAAATTGGCTCCCCCGTATTTTGAGGCTGTGCCCCCTAGTTCTAGTCTCCCTGACCAGTGGAAACAACCTCTCTGCCTCTATCTTGTCTATCCCTTTCATTATTTTAAATGTTTCCATAAGATCACCCCTCATCCTTCTGAACTCCAACGAGTAAAGACCCAGTCTACTCAATCTATCATCATAAGGTAACCCCCTCATCTCCGGAATCAGCCGAGTGAATCGTCTCTGTACCCCCTCCAAAGCCAGTATATCCTTCCTTAAGTAAGGTGACCAAAACTGCACGCAGTACTCCAGGTGCAGCCTCACCAATACCCTATACAGTTGCAGCAGGACCTCCCTGCTTTTGTACTCCATCCCTCTCGCAATGAAGGCCAACATCCCATTTGCCTTCCTGATTACCTGCTGCACCTACAAACTAACTTTTTGGGATTCATGCACAAGGACCCCCAGGTCCCTCTGCACCGCAGCATGTTGTAATTTCTCCCCATTCAAGTAATATTCCCTTTTACTGTTTTTTTTTCCCCCAAGGTGGATAACCTCACATTTTCCGACATTGTATTCCATCTGCCAAACCTTAGCCCATTCGCTTAACCTATCTAAATCCCTTTGCAGCCTCTCTGTGTCCTCTACACAACCCGCTTTCCCACTAATCTTTGTGTCATCTGCAAATTTTGTTGCACTACACTCTGTCCCCTCTTCCAGGTCATCTATGTATATTGTAAACAGTTGTTGTCCCAGCACCGATCCCTGTGGCACACCACTAACCACTGATTTCCAACCCGAAAAAGACCCATTTATCCCGACTCTGCTTTCTGCTAGCCAGCCAATTCTCGATCCATGCTAATACATTTCCTCTGACTCCGCGTACCTTTATCTTCTGCAGTAACCTTTTATGTGGCACCTTATCGAATGCCTTTTGGAAATCTAAATACACCACATCCATCGGTACACCTCTAGACACCATGCTCGTTATATCCTCAAAGAATTCCAGTAAATTAGTTTAACATGATTTCCCCTTCATGAATCCATGTTGCGTCTGCTTGATTGCACTATTCCTATCTAGATGTCCCGCTATTTCTTCCTTAATGATAGTTTCAAGCATTTTCCCCACTACAGATGTTAAACTAACCGGCCTATAGTTACCTGCCTTTTGTCTGCCCCCTTTTTTAAACAGAGGCGTTACATTAGCTGCTTTCCAATCCGCTGGTACCTCCCCAGAGTCCAAAGAATTTTGGTAGATTATAACGAATGCATCTGCTATAACTTCCGCTCTCTCTTTTAATATCCTGGGATGCATTTCATCAGGACCAGGGGACTTGTCTACCTTGAGTCCCATTAGCCTGTCCAGCACTAACCCCCTAGTGATAGTGATTGTCTCAAGGTCCTCCCTTCCCACATTCCCGTGACCAGCAATTTTTGGCATGGTTTTTGTATCTTCCACTGTAAAGACCGAAGCAATATAACTGTTTAAGGTCTCAGCCATTTCCACATTTCCCATTATTAAATCCCCCTTCTCATCTTCTAAGGGACCAACATTTACTTTAGTCACTCTTTTCCGTTTTATATATCTGTAAAAGCTTTTACTATCTGTTTTTATGTTTTGCGCAAGTTTACTTTCGTAATCTATCTTTCCTTTCTTTATTGCTTTCTTAGTCATTCTTTGCTGTCGTTTAAAATTTTCCCAATCTTCTTGTTTCCCACTAACCTTGGCCACCTTATACGCATTGGTTTTTAATTTGATACTCTGCTTTATTTCCTTGGTTATCCAAGGCTGGTTATCCCTTCTCTTATCGCCCTTCTTTTTCACTGGAATATATTTTTGTTGAGCACTATGAAAGAGCTCCTTAAAAGTCCTCCACTGTTCCTCAATTGTGCCACCGTTTAATCTGTTTCCAGTCTACTTTAGCCAACTCTGCCCTCATCCCACTATAGTCCCCTTTGTTTAAGCATAGTACGCTCATTTCTGACACAACTTCCTCATCCTCAATCTGTATTACAAATTCAACCATACTGTGATCACTCATTCCGAGAGGATCTTTTACTGGGAGATCGTTTATTATTCCTGTCTCATTACACAGGACCAGATCTAAGATAGCTTGCTCCCTTGTAGGTTCTGTAAGATACTGTTCTAAGAAACAATCCTGTATGCATTCTATGAATTCCTCCTCCAGGCTACCCCATGCGATTTGATTTGACTAATCGATATGTCGGTTAAAATCCCCCATGATTACTACCGTTCCTTTTTCACATGCCTCCATTATTCCCTTGATTATTGCCCGCCCCACCGTGAAGTTATTATTTGGGGGCCTATAAACTACGCCCACCAGTGACTTTTTCCCCTTACTATCTCTAATCTCTACCCACAATGAATCAACATTTTGTTCATTAGAGCCAATATCGTCTCTCACAACTGCCCTGATATCATCCTTTATTAACAGAGCTACCCCACCTCCTTTCCCTTCTTGTCTATCCTTCCGAATTGTCAGATACCCCTGTATGTTTAATTCCCAGTCTTGGCCACCCTGCAACCACATTTCTGTAATGGCCACTCAATCATACCCATTTGTAATGATTTGTGCCGTCAACTCATTTACTTTATTTCGAATGCTGTGTGCGTTTAGGTAGAGTGTTTTAATCCTAGTTTTTAAAACCATGATTTTTAGTTTTGACCCCTCCTGCAGCCCCTTTATATTCAGTGGCCCTTTTTGTTCTTTGCCTTGGGTTTCTCTGCCCTCCACTTTTACTCATCTCTTTTCTGTCTTTTGCTTTTGCCTCCTTTTTGTTTCCCTCTGTCTCCCTGCATTGGTTCCCATCCCCCTGCCATATTAGTTTAACTCCTCCCCAACAGCTCTCGCAAACACTCCCCCTAGGACATTGGTTCCGGTCCTGCCCAGGTGCAGACCGTCCGGTTTGTACTGGTCCCACCTCCCCCAGAACCGGTTCCAATGTCCCAGGAATTTGAATCCCTCCCTCCTGCACCACTGCTCAAGCCACGTATTCATCTCCGCTATCCTGCGATTCCTACTCTGACTAGCACGTGGCACTGGTAGCAATCCTGAGATTACTACTTTTGAGGTCCTACTTTTTAAATTTAGCTCCTAGCCCCTTAAATTCGTCTCGTAGGACCTCATCCCTTTTTATACCTATATCGTTGGTACCAATGTGCACCACGACAACTGGCTGTTCTCCCTCCCTTTTCAGAATGTCCTGCACCCGCTCCGAGACATCCTTGACCCTTGCACCAGGGAGGCAACATACCATCCTGGAGTCTCGGTTGCGGCCGCAGAAACGCCTATCTATTCCCCTTACAATCGAATCCCCTATCATTATCGCTCTCCCACTCTTTTTCCTGCCCTCCTGTGCAACAGAGCCAGCCACGGTGCCATGAACTTGGCTGCTGCTGCCCTCCCCTGATGAGTCATCTCCCTCAACAGTACTCAAAGCAGTGCATCTGTTTTGCAGGGGGATGACCGCAGGGGACCCCTGCACTACCTTCCTTGCACTGCTCTTCCTGCTGGTCTTCCATTCCCTCGCTGGCTGTGGACCCTTCACCTGCGGTAAGACCAACTCGCTACACGTGCTACTCACGTCATTCTCAGCATCGTGGATGCTCCAGAGTGAATCCACCCTCAGCTCCAATTCCGTCTTAAATATATTCAATGTCCCGGCCTCCACAGCTCTCTGGGGCAGAGAATTCCACAGATTTACAACCCTCTGAGAGAAGAAATTCCTCCTCATCTCAGTTTTAAATGGGCGGCCCCTTATTCTAAGACCATGCCCCCTAGTTCTAGTCTCCCCCATCAGTGGGAACATCCTCTCTGCATCCACCTTGTCGAGCCCCCCTCATAATCTGATACGTTTCCATAAGATCACCTCTCATTCTTCTGAACTCCAATGAGTAGAGGCCCACCATCCCATGTGTCTCTCTAATCTCTCCTGCCATCCACCCGATCACAGTCCTTCCCTTTAGTTCTCCCCCCGTCCCCCCGTTCCGTGCTCCTGACGAATCCGTTCAATTCCAACACTCTCCAGTTCTGACAAAGGGTCACCGACCCGGACCGTTAACTCTCTCCCTCTCCCCACAGACACTGCCCGACCCACTGAAGATTTGCAGCATATTCTGCTTGTATTCCACAGATTCCAGCCTCCGGCAAGTATTTCGCTTTTGTGGTGTTGCGGTTGTGAATAGCGATGCATCACTCGGACCCATGGAGCAAAGGCGTTCCACCCTCCTGCGGGTATCGGAGGGTGGCAGAGCGGCTGGGAACCTCACCTCTCGCCTCCCACCTCCACATAATCCTTGGTACAAGCACCATGCTTCACGCCAGTCTCTTCCATACGCAACATTTCAAACTTCAGCCTGATCTTCAAATGTGCTGGCACCTGTGGACAAAACACGTCTCAATCAACGGCAGCACAATTGTCACATATATCTACAACATCAGTCACACACACACACACATTTCTACACTTTCTCTCTCTCTCTCTCGCGCGCTCACACACACGCGCACTATAAGAACTTAAGAAACAGGAGCAGGAGTGGGCCATTCGGCCCCTCGAGCCTGCTCCGCCATTTAATACGATCATGGCTGATCCGATCATGGACTCAGCTCCACTTCCCCGCCCGCTCCCCATAACCCTTCACTCCCTTATCGCTCAAAAATCTGTCTATCTCCACCTTAAATATATTCAATGTCCCGGCCTCCACAGCTCTCTGGGGCAGGGAATTCCACAGATTTACAACCCTCTGAGAGAAGAAATTCCTCCTCATCTCAGTTTTAAATGGGCGGCCCCTTATTCTGAGACCATGCCCCCTAGTTCTAGTCTCCCCCATCAGTGGGAACATCCTCTCTGCATCCACCTTGTCGAGCCCCCTCATAATCTGATACGTTTCGATAAGATCACCTCTCATTCTTCTGAATTCCAATGAGTAGAGGCCCAACCTCCTCAACCTTTCCTCATAAATCAACCCCCTCATCCCCGGAATCAACCGAGTGAACCTTCTCTGAACTGCCTCCAAAGCAAGTATATCCTTTCGGAAATACGGAAACCAAAACTGCACGCAGTACTCCAGGTGTGGCCTCACCAATACCCTGTATAACTGGAGCAAGACTTCCCTGCTTTTATACTCCATCCCCTTTGCAATAAAGGCCAAGATACCATTGGCCTTCCTGATCACTTGCTGTACCTGCATACTAACCTTTTGTGTTTCATGTACAAGTAACCCCCAGGTCCCGCTGTACTGCAGCACTTTGCAATCTTTCTCCATTTAAATAATAACTTGCTCTTTGATTTTTTTCTGCCAAAGTGCATGACCTCACACTTTCCAACATTATACTCCATCTGACAAATTTTTGCCCACTCACTTAGCCTGTTTATGTCCTTTTGCAGATTTTTTGTGTCCCCCTCACACATTGCTTTTCCTCCCATCTTTGTATCGTCAGCAAACTTGTCTACGTTACACTCAGTCCCTTCTTCCAAGTGGTTAATATAGATTGTGAACACTTCTACACACACACACCTATACACCCCTCCACACATACACTTATGATACCTCCAAATGGGAACTTGTTAGGTCTCAGGAACTAACCACAGCGGTGGGAAAATTATTGGAAAAAATCCCGAGGGACAGAATAAATTGTCATTTGGAAAGACATGGATTAATCAGGGACACTCGGCACGGATTTGTTAAGGGAAGGTCATGTCTGATTAACGATTGAATTTTGAGAGGAGGTAACCAGGGGGGTAGATGAGGGCAGTGCGTACGATGCAGTGTATATGGATTTTAGCAAGGCTTTTGATAAGGTCCCACACGGCAGACTGGTCACGAAAGTAAAAGTCCGTGGGATCCTGGGCAAAGTGGCAAGTTGGATCCAAACTTGGCTCAGAGGCAGGAAGCAAAGGGTAATGGTTGATGGGTGTTTTTGTGACTGGAAGGCCATATCCAGCGGGGTTCACAGGGCTCAGTACGAGGTCCCTTGCTTTTGTGGTATATATCAATGACTTGGACAAATATTTAGTATCAGTCTTTACGGTAGAGGACACTAACAATATCCCAACAGTGGATAGTCAAGGGGCTATAGGGGGGAGGAACTTAACACAATCACAATCACTAAGGAGGTGGTACTCAGTAAGATAATGGGACTAAAGGCAGATAATGGGACCTGATGACTTGCATCCTAGGGTCTTAAGAGAAGTAGCGGCAGGGATTGTGGATGCATTGGTTGTAATTTATCAAAATTCCCTGGATTCTGGGGAGGTCCCAGCAGATTGTAAAAATGCAAATGTAACGCCCCTATTTAAAAAAGGAGGCAGACAGAAAGCAGGAAACTACAGACCAGTTAGCCCAACATCTGTGGTTGGGAAAATGTTGGAGTCCATTATTAAAGAAGCAGTAGCAGGACATTTGGAAAAGCAAAATTCGGTCAGGCAGAGTCAGCATGGATTTATGAAGGGGAAGTCATGTTTGACAAATTTGCTGGAGTTCTTTGAAGATGTAATGAACAGGGTGGATAAAGGGGAACCAGTGGATGTGGTGTATTTGGATTTCCAGAAGACATTTGACAAGGTGCCACATGAAAGGTTACTGCACAAGATAAAAGTTCAGGGGGTTGGGGGTAATATATTAACAAGGATAGAGGATTGGCTAACTAACAGAGAACAGAGAGTCGGGATAAATGGTTCATTCTCGGGTTGGCAACCAGTAACTAGTGGGGTGTCACAGGGATCAGTGCTGGGACACCAACTATTTACAATCTATATTAACCACTTGGAAGAAGGGACTGAGTGTAACGTAGACAAGTTTGCTGACAATACAAAGATGGGAGGAAAAGCAATGTGTGAGGACACAAAAAATCTGCAAAAGGACATAGACAGGCTAAGTGAGTGGGCAAAAATTTGTCAGATGGAGTATAATGTGGGAAAGTGTGAGGTCATGCACTTTGGCAGAAAAAAATCAAAGAGCAAGTTATTATTTAAATGGAAAAAGATTGCAAAGTGCTGCAGTACAGCGGGACCTGGGGGTCCTTGTGCATGAAACACAAAAGGTTAGTATGCAGGTACAGCAAGTGATCAGGAAGGGCCAATGGTATCTTGGCCTTTATTGCAAAGGGGATGGAGTATAAAAGCAGGGAAGTCTTGCTCCAGTTATACAGGGTATTGGTGAGGCCACACCTGGAGTACTGCGTGCAGTTTTGGTTTCCGTATTTACGAAAGGGTATACTTGCTTTGGAGGCAGTTCAGAGAAGGTTCACTCGGTTGATTCTGGGGATGAGGGGGTTGACTTATGAGGAAAGGTTGAGGAGGTTGGGCCTCTACTCATTGGAATTCAGAAGAATGAGAGGTGATCTTATCGAAACGTATCAGATTATGAGGGGGCTTGACAAGGTGGATGCAGAGAGGATGTTCCCACTGATGGGGGAGACTAGAACTAGGGGGCATGGTCTTAGAATAAGGGGCCGCCCATTTAAAACTGAGATGAGGAAGAATTTCTTCTCTCAGAGGGTTGTAAATCTGTGGAATTCGCTGCCTCAGAGAGCTGTGGAGGCCGGGACATTGAATATATTTAAGACAGAAATAGACAGTTTCTTAACCGATAAGGGGGCGGGCAGGGAAGTGGAGCTGTGTCCATGATGGGATCAGCCATGATGGTATTAAATGGCGGAGCAGCCTCGAGGGGCCGTATGGCCGACTCCTGCTCCTATTTCTTATGTTCTTATGATTAAGAAGTTTGCAGATGATACTAGAATCGGCCGTGTGGTCGACAAAGAAGGAAGCTGGGGACTGCAGGAAGATATCGATGGACTGGTCAGGTGGGCAGAGCAGGGGCAAATGGACTTCAATCCAGAGAAGTGTGAGGTAATCCATTTGGGGAGGGCTAACAAGGCAAGGAATACACATTAAATGGTCGGACACTGAGAGGTGTAGAGGAACAGAGTGCAGGTCCACAGAACCCTGAAGGTAGCAGGCCAGGTAGATAACATGGTTAGGGCATACAGAATTAGTTGAGGCATGGAATACAAGACCAGGGAGATTATGCTTGAACTGTATAAAACACTGGTTAGGCCACAGCTGGAGTACTGCGTGCAGTTCTGGTCACCGCATTACAGGAAGGATGTGATTGCACTGGAGAGGGTGCAGAGGAGATTTACCAGGATGTTGCACTGGAGAGGGTACAGAGGAGATTTACCAGGATGTTGCCGGGACTGGAGAATTTTGGCGATGAGGAAAGATTGGATAGGCTGGGGTGGTTTTCTTTGGAACAGAGGAGGCTGAGGGGAGACCTGATTGAGGTGTATAAAATGATGAGGGGCCTGGATAGAGCGGATAGGACGGACTTGTTAACTTGGCAGAGGGACACACAGAGATTTAAACAATAAGAACATAAGAAATAGGAGCAGGAGTGGGCCCTCGAGCCTGCTCCGCCATTTAATACGATCATGGCTGATCCGATCATGGACTCAGCTCCACTTCCCCAACAATTTCAGAGTGTAACCGCTGCCAATCGTGAGCTCCCAACACCCCGCCGATCTTCGGTATTTTTTTCTCTGTGTCTATAATGGCAGCTGGTCATTACTACGCCATTCGCACCCTATCCAGATTAACCCTTCTCTAACCCCAGCCTCCACCATCTCCATTCAGCCCATCGCCCCATGTGTCTCTCTGATCTCTCCTGCTGTAGCCCTTCCCTATTGTTCCTTCCTCCCCCTCCCAGCGTTGCTGAAGAATCTGGTCTTCCTCAACACGCTACAGTTCTGACGAAGGATCAGCGACCCGAAACATTAACTCTGCTTCCTCTCCCCACAGAAGCTGCCCGACCCGCGAGTATTCCCAGCAGATTCTGATCTTATGTCACAGATTCCAGCCTCCACAACTATTGTGCTTCTATATTAGGGTCATGGTCGTTCAGTGAGCTTGTTTCCCAGGGAACCACTCCCGCAGTGGCCCCGACTAGGCCCCAGGCCTTACCTTGATGGTCCAGGTGCAATCGAGGTTCGGTGGGTAGAACGCAGGATAATAAGGAGTGGTGAAATTCCCAGAGATTGCAGTCAGGGTGGTCCCACACTCTACAACAAGCAAATATTCCACAGTGAATGACAAGACATTGTGCAGGAGATAGTTACATAGGAACAGGAGGAGGCCCATTCAGCCCCTCGAGCCTGTTACACAGGAACAGGAGGAGGCCCATTCAGCCCCTCGAGCCTGTTACACAGGAACAGGAGGAGGCCCATTCAGCCCCTCGAGTCTGTTACACAGGAACAGGAGGAGGCCCATTCAGCCCCTCGAGCCTGTTACACAGGAACAGGAGGAGGCCCATTCAGCCCCTCGAGTCTGTTACACAGGAACAGGAGGAGGCCCATTCAGCCCCTCGAGCCTGTTACACAGGAACAGGAGGAGGCCCATTCAGCCCCTCGAGCCTGTTACACAGGAACAGGAGGAGGCCCATTCAGCCCCTCGAGCCTGTTACACAGGAACAGGAGGAGGCCCATTCAGCCCCTCGAGCCTGGTACACAGGAACAGGAGGAGGCCTATTCAGCCCCTCGAGCCTGTTACACAGGAACAGGAGGAGGCCCATTCAGCCCCTCGAGCCCGTTACACAGGGACAGGAGGCCCATTCAGCCCCTCGAGCCTGTTACACAGGAACAGGAGGAGGCCCATTCAGCCCCTCGAGCCTGTTACACAGGAACAGGAGGAGGCCCATTCAGCCCCTCGAGCCTGTTACACAGGAACAGGAGGAGGCCCATTCAGCCCCTCGAGCCTGTTACACAGGAACAGGAGGAGGCCCATTCAGCCCCTCGAGCCTGTTACATAGAAACAGGAGGAGGCCCATTCAGCCCCTCGAGCCCGTTACACAGGGACAGGAGGCCCATTCAGCCCCTCGAGCCTGTTACACAGGAACAGGAGGAGGCCCATTCAGCCCCTCGAGCCTGTTACACAGGAACAGGAGGAGCCCATTCAGCCCCTCGAGCCTGTTACACAGGAACAGGAGGAGGCCCATTCAGCCCCTCGAGCCTGTTACACAGGAACAGGAGGAGCCCATTCGGCCCCTCGAGCCTGTTACACAGGAACAGGAGGAGCCCATTCGGCCCCTCGAGCCTGTTACACAGGAACAGGAGGAGGCCCATTCAGCCCCTCGAGCCTGTTACACCATTCAATGAGATCGCAGCTGATTGGTGACCTAACTCCATGTACCATCATATGCACCATATCCGTCAATACCGTTGGTCAGCAAAAAGCGATCGAGCTCCCTCAGTACTGCCCCTCCGACAGTGCGGCACTCCCTCAGTACTGCCCCTCCGACAGTGCGGCGCTCCCTCAGTACTGCCCCTCCGACAGTGCGGCGCTCCCTCAGTACTGCCCCTCCGACAGTGCGGCACTCCCTCAGTACTGCCCCTCCGACAGTGCGGCACTCCCTCAGTACTGCCCCTCCGACAGTGCGGCGCTCCCTCAGTACTTGCGTTTAATTCTCACCAGAGGCCGAGCTGATGAACCCACCTGTCACTTTTGGGCGTTGGCTGAAGACAGCAGAAAAGCCTTTGTATCGTTCGTTCTCATCGCTGAGCAACGTGACCAACATTACACTGCCCGACGACAGCACGGACAGGTGGTTCGAAGACGGCCGTTTCCCACACTTCCTGTGTGGGAGGTTAGGAGAGAGTGAGAGAAACACACACACACAGAGAAAGAGAGAGAGCTCCCTCTACACTGTCCCATCAAACACTCCCAGGGTAGGTACAGGGGGTTAGATACAGAGTAAAGCTCCCTCTACACTGTCCCATCAAACACACCCGGGGCAGGTACAGGGGGTTAGATACAGAGTAAAGCTCCCTCGACACTGTCCCATCAAACACTCCCAGGGCAGGTACAGAGGGTTAGATACAGAGTAAAGCTCCCTCTACACTGTCCCATCAAACACTCCCAGGGCAGGTACAGGGGGTTAGATACAGAGTAAAGCTCCCTCTACACTGTCCCATCAAACACTCCCAGGGCAGGTGCAGGGGGTTAGATACAGAGTAAAGCTCCCTCTACACTGTCCCATCAAACACTCCCAGGGCAGGTACAGGGGGTTAGATACAGAGTAAAGCTCCCTCTACACTGTCCCATCAAACACTCCCAGGGCAGGTACAGCGGGTTAGATAGAGCAAAGCTCCTTCTACACTGTCACATCAAACACTCCCAGGGCAGGTACAGCACGAGGTTAGATACAGAGTCAAGCTCCCTCTACACTGTCACATCAAACACTCCCAGGGCAGTTACAGGGGGTTAGATACAGAGCAAAGCTCCCTCTACACTGTACCATCAAACACTCCCGGGACAGGTTCAGCGCGGGTTAGATACAGAGTAAAGCTCCCTCGACACTGTCCCGTCACACACTCCCAGCGCAGCTCCAGGGGGTTAGATACAGAGTAAACTCCCTCAACACTGTCCCATCAAACACTCCCAGGGAAGGTACAGGGGGTTAGATACAGAGTAAACTCCCTCTACACTGTCCCATCAAACACTCCCAGGGAAGGTACAGGGGGTTAGATACAGAGTAAAGCTCCCTCTACACTGTCCCATCACACACTCCCAGGAAAGGTACAGGGGGATAGATACAGAGTAAAGCTCCCTCTGCACTGTCCAAACAAACACTCCCAGGGCAGGTACAACACGAAGTTAGATACAGAGTAAAGCTCCCACTACACTGTCCCATGAAACACTCCCAGGGCAGGTACAAGGGGTTGGATACAGAGTAAAGCACCCTCGACACTGTCCCATCAAACACTCGCAGGGCAGGTACAGGGGGTTAGATACAGAGTAAAGCTCCCTCTACACTGTCCCATCAAACACTCCCAGGGCAGGTACAGCATGGGGTTAGATACAGAGTAAAGCTCCCTCTACACTGTCCCATTAAACACATCCAGTGCAGGTACAGGGGGTTAGATACAGAGTAAAGCTCCCTCTACACTGTCCCATCAAACACTCCCAGGGCAGGTACAGGGGGTTAGATACAGAGTAAAGCTCCCCCTACATTGTCCCATCAAACACTCCCAGGGCAGGAACAGGGGGTTAGATACAGAGTAAAGCTCCCTCTACACTGTCCCATCAAACAATCCCAGGGCAGGTACAGAGGGTTGGATACAGAGTAAAGCTCCCTCTACACTGTCCCATCACACATTCCCAGGGCAGGTACAGGGGGTTAGATACAGAGTAAAGCTCCCTCTACACTGTCCCATCAAACACTCCCAGGGCAGGTACAGGGGGTTAGATACAGAGTAAAGCTCCCTCTACACTGTCCCATCAAACATTCCCAGGGCAGGTACAGGGGGTTAGATACAGAGTAAAGCTCCCTCTACACTGTCCCATCAAACACTCCCAGGGCAGGTACAGGGGGTTCGAGAGGGAGATTTAGGGAGGACTCACTTGGTGATGACATCATCCTCGGCCGGGCTCAGTGAATCGTGGACCATCACGAAGTCGTTGCCACAGTCATCGTCGGTGTTGAAGTCGAGGAACTCGAGATAGATGACGTGGTTTCTCTCGGCCCGCAGCACCCACTGGCAGTGGATGTTATTGGGGTATCCGTCCTTGTTAAACCCCGGGGACGTGAACCTCTCACCCCTGTCACTGGCATGCAAAGTGTAGTGACAATCCCCTGTGGGAATACAATACCATCCATCAGGGCAATGGGCACAGGGGCGGGGGGGGGGGGAAAAGAGAGTGGGGGGGGGGAGGAAAGAGAGTGGGGGGGGGAGGAAAGAGAGTGGGGGGGGGGAGGAAAGAGACTGGGGGGGGGGGGAAAGAGAGTGGGGGGGGGGGGGGAAGAGAGTGGGGGGGGGGAAGAGAGTGGGGGGGGGGGGAGAGAGTGGGGGGGGGGAAGAGAGTGGGGGGGGGAAGAGAGTGAGTGGGGGGGGGGAAGAGGAGTGAGTGGGGGGGGGGAAGAGAGTGGGGGGGGAAGAGAGTGGGGGGGGGGAAGAGAGTGGGGGGGGGGAAGAGAGTGGGGGGGGGGAAGAGAGTGGGGGGGGGGAAGAGAGTGGGGG